>NC_088201.1:130720051-130907551 GCF_037126465.1 Ornithodoros turicata
CTGCTGCCGCTGCTCTGCTGCTGGAGGTGTCCCATAGCTTCGTTTTGAATTAGCGGCAGCAGCGGCTTAGGAAACACAAAACGCGTTGGCAACTGTGGCGTTGTTTACATTCCGCACATTCGGAAGGCGTACGGAGCGGGGCTGCCTATCTGCCGGGAGTTAGCGGCGGGGGAGGGTCACGTGAGCCTCTCCCCTTCCTCTGTAGTCTCGTCTCTCTCTCTTCGGCTTCCTCGTGCTGTACAGCCCACGTGCACACCGCACGCACCGTTCGCACTATGGAGGAAGAAGAGTGCAAGATTATGCGTTCCCGGCTAAGTGACTTACATGAAGACGGTGATTCCTGGACCGGCTATGTCACCAATCCTAAGGCTCTTGGAGAACTCGATCGAGACCTTCTTACAATCGGAGTGTCGTTTAAAATCGAATCGTCGCATTATTATAAAGATCGTGGAGAAGATGACAACCGTAAGTACTTATTTGCAACGCCCCGTCAAACGACATCACCACGGAGGTTGTTCTGGATTGCCTGAGTAACTGCGAGAGATAGGGCATGTCATAGTGATATAGTTATAGATGCTTTTAACCGTCCGGCTATATAGCTTATGCTACAAAATAAAGTATTCCGCACTACATAACGCATTGGTGAAGTTCCAGCCAGTGAACTTCGATTTTGATTTTGTTGTTATTTTGTCTTAACAGGCAAACTCATGTTTTCTTCACACCGTGGAGCAGTGCCGTTGGACTTTGATTCACCCTTTAGAGTCATTTCTCAAGTGGATAAAGGATGCATGTATGGAAAGGACAAGCATAATACGCATGAAAAGGGAACTGCGCCGGTGAGTTCGAAACCCACTATAGTTTCCTCTCTTACTGCAGTTGTATAAATTAAGAAAATACTCAGTCAGAGAAGGGAAACACAGCCAAGGAGCAACTTGCCATTTTTCAAATTCAATTATCCATATGGCAGCAGAAGAATCATTTGCAAATAACTCTAAACAACATTTCATAAGTCCCAACCATGCCAATAATATGCTTTTGTGAGATTCACTCCATGCACCTATATAGCGCTACATTTCACTTATGATTTTTCTGTATGCCTGTTTTTATCAATAAAGGTCGCCTCGTGTTTAAAAATCATCATAACATGTGAGAATTGCTTTATAGTTCAAGGATTTAAAGGAAATTTTCATTATAAATAGCCAATTTTTCTTTTTGTTTCTTTCTTGCATGTAGCCAGGTGAAGAGGAAACAGGTTGGACAGCAGAGACTTTCAAGAAGAAACGAATGAAGCTGCAAGGAACCAAGAAAAAGGGGTGCATAGCAACAATGCATATCAAGCACATCCAGCTGTTTTCAGAATTCAAGGTAGGCTTTTTCCATATATATTTGGATCTGTAGCATCTATATAGGGGCTTCATATGTTTTTCATTTTTGCTTAGGTTAATGCTACTGCTGACATCTGCAAGACCAAGCTCAAGGCACTGAAGTCAGAAAAACTGAAGCTGGTTGCAGATCATCTGCTATCTGGGCACAGTGTTCGTACAGAAGACAGGTTCTACATCAGAATGTCAAAAATGTGCTGCCATACCGAACATGACTTTGGCAGTGCTGTAGTGTATGGGCAAACTGTTCATCCGTCTGTGTCAGAACGCATCAAGGAACTTGCCAAAGAAGGGATTACATCCGTGCGTGAAGTGAAAAAGTGCATCAAGTACTATGTACAAGATGTGTTGTTTTCTGGCGAGAAACCCCCCGATGATTCGTGTCGTGCATTTTTTCCGACGCAAAAAGATATTGTTAACCACATACAGGCTGCCCTCAGGGTGGACAGGGCCAGCGGTGTAGACCAGGAGACACTTGACAGGTTTCTTGCTGGGCTCCGTGAGGAGGAGAGCGATTCTAGGATATTGTTCAGACCATACGCAAAGTCTTCGGTGACACAGCAGCTCGACGACAATGATAATGCTGAAGAAGCTGTTGCCCAGGAGTATGAACAGAAGTTGTTGTTCTGCTACCAGTCAAAATTCATGCGAGAGATGATGGACAAATATGGGAACAGCGTGGCATGCCTTGACGCCACCTACAAAACGACAGACTACACCACCCCGTTGTTTTTCATTGTCCTGAAGTCACCAGTTGGATATGTGATTGGGGGTGTATTTATAACTCAGTTTGAAACCGTGAACTGCATTGCTGAAGCCCTGTCTGTCTTCAGTGACTGGTGCCCAGCATTTCAACCGGAGTACTGGATGATCGATTGTTCGCAGACAGAATTATATGCGATAACAAGAAGCTACCCTGAGAGCAAGGTCGTGTTCTGTGATTTTCATCGCGAACAGGCGTGGGACAGGTGGCTCAGCCGAAAAGAAAACAATGTTTCTGACAAAGAAACTGTTGTTGCATACTTACGAAAAATGGCACACTCTGTGACGGTTGAAGAGTTTGAGGTTGCTTTGTCATCCCTGCAGCATTCAGAGTTTTGGGAAAATGTGCGGCTACAAACCTACATCACAAGTCATTGGCTACCATATAAGGAGCAGTGGGTAAAAATGTACAGAATGGGGTTCCATGAAATTTTGACAACGAACAATGGAACGGAATCTCAAAACAACGGATACAACTCAAACGGATCAAAACAATCTCAAAACAACGGATACCTCACATCAAAATGTGGGAAACGTAGTTTGAGCGGACTTGTAAGGGTGTTAACAAAGGAGTTCCTTCCAGACAGACGGAAAGCTTTTTTGGAAGCCAATGTACAATGCTCGTCACAATATAGAAGGTATCACAAGGCAGTTCCAGACTACTTACATAATCGACCACCCAAAGTTGTGAAGCATATTCTTTCCCGATTTGATGGAGCATGTGCATACAAGATGGAAGACATATTTGCTCTGTCAGACGAGGGAACTTTCTCTGTGAGATCCGAGACCATGGAGGGCATGTCTCACGTTGTAAACTTCATGGTGCCTTCATGCACTTGCATGGATTTTTCAAACACAAAGCTTCCATGTAAGCACTTTTGTGCAATTTTTCGTTTGCTTGAGGAGTGGCCCTTCAATAAGCTTCCTGAAGAATATCGAAATGGGCCCCGCCTTACGCTAAATGAGAGGGGTGTATTGCACGCACCAGAATTGCCTCAAGATGTCAATAGCAGCTGCACCACCAATGAAAATGAAGAGCCCCACATGGCAATTGAGGAACTTCCACACAGGAGTAAGAGAGGCTTGACAGCATTGCGACATGATATCCGAGAGCAGGCTGAAAAAGCAAAATCATTAGCTATATACTGCACTGACAAAGGCAAGCTTGAAGAAGCACGGGAGCTTATGCAGAGGGTTCAGCAACTGCTTGGTGAAGGATCCCCCAGTATTGGTGGGCTTACACTGAGGGGGTCACCAACAAAGGGTTGTTCAGGCCAGTCCAAAAGATCCTACACCAATGCTGCAGGGGGTGCACCGCCTGGGTACCTACCTCTCAAGCGGACAAAAGTGCGGTGCATGAGCGAAGACTGGAGAACCCTGCACAGGGTTGGACAACGTGTTGATGTCCTCAGAAGGACTCTGAATGTTGACCCCCTCAATACACAGAAATAGAGGGGTGGCACAGCTTTGAAGTACGTAGTAAGCTAAGGCAGGTCGTAGCTTGTCGCTGTTTGATGGTTTAGTGTACAATTATACATAAATGCTTATGTCATGTACGTAAAAATGCTAATGTTTTGCAGTTTAACAATAAATTACTTACATATATATACTGTGTTTTGTGTATTGTGGGAGGCATCAAAATTCGCAAAAGTGGGGTTGATACTCAGTTTTACCGTGCTCTCCTGTGCCGTTCGGCGAAAAGACGATGGACACCTTTGCATTTGGTGTATAATTCTCATTTTACGGACTTTCTTTTTCTATGAGAATAACTGATTTCCAAAAGCTCCAGGTCTCAGCGCCAGCAAGACATAAGAATGAACAAGAAAGAGAAAAATACTTCGAGGCCCATAACATACGATATTATACACCGCTTTGGAGAACCACGAAGCTTGCGAGTTGTTTTAGCGGTGGCACTAGTTGCCCGCACACGTACGCTCGATGCGCGACGCGAGAACCGGGAGAGCCAGAGATGTAGAGAGAGCGCGGACGACGAGAGAGAGAGAGAGACGAGACCACGGAGGAAGGGGAGAGATACAGGTAAAATGGGGAGAGGCTCACGTGACCCTCCCCCGCCGCTAACTCCCGGCAGATAGGCAGCCCCGTACGGAGCGGCTAAGCCTTTTAGTACACACACCTAGAAACGCAATCCTAGGTGAAAGGCGTTTGTGTGAGAGATATATTGTGGATTTGGAGCTCATAAGTGGACTTTGAAATGAGTGTGGTGGTGGTCTGAGCCCTCGTAATACCTGATTGACTCTTCGTTGATGTGTAGTCAGTTTCGTGACATTCAACGTAGGTTCGTCCTACTGCTGTGCAGAACAGTCCTTGCTGTGTTGTGTGGAGATTCTTCTACGGGATTTTGTTGTATAAATATTGCCTCGTTGCTATAGCATTCGATATTTTGATTTACAGTGACTGTCAAATGCGTATGTTGCTCTAAATTGCGTAAAATTGTCTAACGAAAACAAATGCCCCTTCTGCTAGTATTCACTTTCTGCCTGTTTTCACAAGGGATGGGTTCATTATCTATCTCTATCGAACCTTTTTTTGTTGTCTGAACGTTGTCTATCTCCATCTAACCCTTTTCAAGGGCCAGTTTCATTTACAACCACCTAGCAAGTTCTTGGAATACCCGCCACAAGAAATGTGGTCGGTATGGTTTTCACACGGCAATTTGCTTGTACGTTATCAGGTCACGGGTTTTGAAGTACTTTCCAGAAAACAAGCGCACATGTAGCTAAACTGGTACACAACATATGTATCACGTAGGTTCGGTCGAACACTTTATTGAACTTTATGAACTGAATTATGTACTGAAAGCGCACTTCACGCAGTCCCGATGATTGAACACTCGCTCCAAACTACTGGCAATCACAAGCGTATGCAGGTCTTCGGAAACAAATCACAGAACAACCAGACACAAACCTTCTGCCGTCACTCACCGCCCTGCTAACCCTAAACACCGTCGAACGAAAACAATACCAACCAGCCTCCTGATTGGCTTTCGAGACCGGCTGCTCAGGCTGCAGAGCAACAGGGCAGCACAGCAACCAAAAATTCGGATACGAGAGCAGCAGGGAATTTCTGCAGCTCGGCAGCGCTGCTGCTCTCGCCCAGTGCTATGGGACCGCTCGTGTCGCTGCAGCTCTGCTGCTCCGCTGCTGTTGCTCTGCTGCTGCTGCTCAAATCGAGGCTATGGGACCCCGCCTTAAGACGAAGAGAACGAACTATCCGTGCTCTGCGAATTTCGTGATCTTTTGCCCGACTACTTTCCCTCTCAGCATTTTTGCCTATTTTTCATACGCCGAAATATCCTTCAAAGTTTTCAAATAAAAACTGTATGCTTGGACAACTGAAGCCCGCTAATTAATAGCAAAGTCGCTATTGTGTGTTGTTTCTTCTAATGTGTTCTGCATGTTGCTGGTAAAATGCCAAAAATGAGAAGATACAAGCAGTGCCATTATAATGGTGTTTGTACTGTACCGATTCGAACTAAACACAGACTGCAAGCTCGAGCAACAACTAAAGATTCGTTGTGAACACCGACACACAGGCCGTGAGAGCGACAGAAGTGTTGCGAATCCGACAAAGATAAGGATATTTTCGAACTTCCATGTTCGACGGAGGAGCGAAGACTTACTTTCCCGCGATTTTTCTACTCCTCACGAGACTTGTGACTTAGTCGGCTGTAGTCTATTGTCTGATTACCCGAGGGGTCAGGGCCAGCCGGAGCACTGTGGAGACCTTTTTTTCTTCTTTCTGTTTTTTTTTTTTTTTTGACAGCAGGCAGTGAATTCTGCATCAAACAAGGGTTGCTATCTGCTAGATCCAAATGCGTATGGCGCGCGCAGCTCGTGTACTCAGTTAACGACAGAAGAGAAAGACGTCTTGCAGCTATACCCCGTACGTGAGCGCAGCTTCTTTCTTATAGACTGTTCTTGTAAGTTTTAGTAGCACAGTAGCACTATAGCCAAGGTCGGACCCAGAGACTAGCTTTATCTCCCTCTCTCTTATTTATTTATTACTATTATTTATTTTAATTTATTTATTTTTGATTATTTTATTTTATTTTTCTGAAGGGGGATGTGGGGCGGTTTTTTTGTCGGAGCGCGTAGTGGGAGAGGGGACAGAGGAAAATCCCATGTATAAAACTACGTTATCGCCCGTCCCCCTCCTGGTATCTGCGGCTGGTTTGAGACATGGTAAATGTCACCGCACTGCACCGTTATTAGTATAAAAACATATCAACGGTCAGTTCAAGCATATTTGTCTTGAACAGCACGAGTGGTATGTCCTGATGATTTCATACATTAAAAACTCTGCAGAAAAAATATGGAAATTTTTCATGAGAAAAATTAATGTCAAAACTCAATGGAGTTCCTGATAGGAACGTAATGTGGAATCACATTAAACGTTGAGTTTCTGATGAATTTCTGTTGACTCATTACAAACTCATCATGATCATACAAGAAACTCAATATCGAGTTTTGTAATGGGTGGGCTGTGTTTAGCAACCTCCTTTGGTCGGACTGACAAGGAGGACGCGGAAGAAGGTCACCGAGCGTTATAGCGCTCTGGGCGTCATGAGACGCATTATGTTCAGCTATTTTCTTCTTTTTTTCACCCTGATAGTGTAGCTCCTCAATATCCGTACGAATTATCAAGAACTTGAGTAATAGCGCGCACCTCACATTGGAGTAAAAAAGTGACCTTTACTTGGCAACTTTTCGAGTTCAGTTCGTGAAAATTTACATTATAAAACTAATACGTCGAAAAGGGAAACAAAAAAAAAAGAGAGAAACACTGTCAAGAAGCCCGCGAAGAGGGAATCGCAGACGTAACATGAGAAACGGTTAGGAGCAACTAAGATTTATTTGAACAAGAACTTTCGTGCAAGGGACTGCACTTCTTCATGTTCTTCAGGGCCTGCAGAAGTGCAGTCTCTTGCACGAAAGTTCTTGTTCAGATAAATCTTAGTTGCTCCTAACCATTTTTCATGTTACGTGTATAAAACTTAAGTTAGATCACATGCACATCAGGAGCTGCCAAAAACATCGTAAGAACAACTGCCTTTGACCGCATGATGCCAGGTGGCGTAGTCTTTTTTATTCTAATTCAATTATACGTTTTTCTGGGACACCCTGTATATACAGGGTATTGCACAAGAGTCACTCCTAATTAAAAAATCTACGTGAGATAAAAATGGGAAACCTTCTGCATGATACATGCGAACGTTTTTGACAACCACACAGCCGGTTTGTACGAGTGTACTTAAATATTTTTGCTATTTATCTTAATTTGTTCCATGAACTGCTCCCCTATTACTTGACAACCGAAATCTTGCCATCTCTGCAAGCATGCTTGCGGATTTCGCAATGACGGGAGTGTTGGAACGGCACGAAGACTGCGCATGGGAACCACGCGAGAAAAAGAAATAGAAAAAGGGAGTGCGAGGACCGGGCGCAATCACGCATTTTGCATTCGCGATGAACCTCCCCACTCTCTAAAGTCAAATAGAGTTGTTTGTTGTGTTACGGTGATAGCCGTTATAATTACGGCATATTTTATTGGTTGCGTATTAATTACTCTACTTGGACCCTTCCAATTACGGTAGTATACGTATTCTTTTTACGGCAAAAAATGGATTTTGACCTTAAATTTTACGGCATTTTTTTACAGTGTAGGAGTGAACTGGGATATCTCGCTATTTGTGTGTGTAGGAACCAGCCTGGGATGCTGTTCGCGCATGTTGCAGTTAAAATGTGTCGAATTCTGCGTGCACACATACGGCCCCTTAAGTATGGAAAGTCAAAGCTAAGAAGGCTGCTGTGCAGCGAAAATAGTGTCCCGGTAAGGCTAAATTACAGCTTCACAACGTATCGTCACAATATACTCGATATCAATAACGTTAAAATCTGGGCAGGATCAAAGACAGAAAAACGCTTCAGACAAGTTGACTCTCTCAGATGCTGTCACTGCGGTTCTGTAGAGGATCTCGAGCACATTCTTCTTCATTGCCCACTCTCCCAATATTCAGAACCGCACTCTCCGGGTCTTTTAGCTGGACTCTCGCCCTTTCTCTCTATCAAAATTTTCTTGGTCCCTGGCCGAGTCCAGCCCACCACCGTTGTGCGCTCTAAGCTCACTGATCAGACAGGAAGCGAGGCATGCCACAGTTTTGATACAGCGCATGCTCACGAGACTCAATCTCTAAATACAGCAGCCAACACTCCAACGAAGCCGCCTACGCCTACTCGTGTTTCCCGTTAAGTCTGCTCGCTGTTGCACCTATTATACCTCTGTCGGACGGGCGTACTTACGGCCTTAACGGTGATTAAATTCTTGCCAGACCGTCAGTCATACGGTCTTTGCGACAAAACTGAGGTGTAAGGGCAACGAAGCTCCCGCAACACAGTTTACGGCGTTCCCCCGAAGCTGTCGGAAGTCTCATTACCAAACGCCATGAACAAAACGGCACAGATTCCCTTCGATTCGAAGTAATGTTCCGCGAACTTTTTTCTCTACGCCTTGAGTTTTTCTGGTGAATATTCACACTTTGCTTCTCATTATCTCTCGTCAGTTTCTAGTGATACCCTCGAACCACTGCACTCCATGTCAAATGTGTGCGCGCAGAAAAGCGTCGAAATTGCTTCAAAACAAATGTTTCCTGTTTTTCAAATTATGTAAGTGCAAACTAAACGTTGTTTTCGAGTACTCACAGTGCGAACAAATGTGATTCAATTACATTTCACCAGCTCCCGTGGCATAGTGGTTAAGATGATTGCTTTCCAGGCCGAGACTGGGAGGTGACACGGGTTCGTATCCTGTCACCAGCTGTGCTGTCTAAGATTTTCCCTGGGCTTTCCGAAGAGTTTTCAGACGAATGTCAGCGCAGTTCCTCCTGTAGTCGGCCGGGGACGCGTACTAACCCCCCTGTCCCCCAATCCTTCCCGCTGTCCTCTCTCAATCTGATGATATGTGATCCGGTGATATGTAGTGGTGATGCGCAAATCTATTTGTAAAAGAAAAAACAAAACAAATAAACCAAGAGAAAGATCGTGACGCTAAGTGAGGGCGGAGATACAACGTCACCGTCGCTCTTTTGCCGATACTTGAGATTCGTCGCCAGGTGGGCGTAAGTCGCCATCTTCCCATGCATTTCTCCCTATTCAGTGTATGTCAAACGGAGGCGGCAGTCATCAGATGTCCCACAGTTATTAGCACAGAAATTTGTCTCCCCATACATGGCGCAGAGTATAAAGTGCCTGGACCAGTGTTGTGCCCGCTACTCAATTTAGGTAGCGAAATACCGCTACCCGCTACCCTATTTAAAAGTAGCGCGATACTAGCGGCGCTACAAATTTACGAACGTAGCGCTATACCGCTACCGCTACCAAAAAAATGTAGCGTAATTACCCTTCCACTACTTTCTCGCCAAAGGCCTATGAATATATGTGATTCGATACATTCAATGATATGTGCTCTTGCTGATACTTTATTTCTTGCGATCAGTACTTTCTGAAAAAGTCATTACACACTTGCATTCAACTTCAAGAGCAGTTGCCGCTCAAAGTTCCCGTCACTGAGCCTAACACGTTTCTTGGTGTGTATCGGCGCAAATACTGAAAAGTCTTTCGGCAGTCGCACTTGACGGAACGGCGGTATTCAGCCTGAGGAACGCCACGTGCACTCTTGGATAACCCTGCTTTAGCGACGTCAAATTAGTTATCTGGCACATGGAGGTACTGAGTAAGCTCACGACGAGCTGGAACTTCTGCAGAAGTTGACTCCCCAAAAGAAAAGAAATCATCTGCATGGAGCTCGCTCGTGGACTCCTCGGCGCGCTCACTTGAGGCAACCGAACACCTTAACACTTCGTTTACGGTGAAGCTGGTTACTTCCTTTCGTTGGTTTTCATCCGTGAGCTATGAGAGCAGCAGAATTAAGACAGCAGCGATTTGAAGGCTCTGGGGGCTTAATCGCTTCATCGTCGTTACGGTCGTTACAAGCTAACGTGGGGCGGGAAATTCAAAACGGCGGGCGGGAAATTTTAAAATGTGGGACCGTGATAAAACACGTGCACGCCGCTCTTCGCGCGATACGTGAAGGCCATGGTACACGTCACGCGCAATGTGTCCCGTGCGCACCTTTTTGAATTTCCCGCCACTTGTTAGCTTGTAACGACCGTAACGACGATGAAGCGCTTAAGCCCCCTGGTCTGACATGAATCGGTCGAACCTAAAGTGAATACCATGTATCGTTACCGGTTTCGCAGTCGAATACGATACGGAGCATGTAGTAAAATCACCTTTAGACACTAGGGTTAGCGCCTAATTTATTTTATTTTCTCCCTCAAAAGTAGTGGTAGCGGAGGCGGTTCCGCTACTCAAAATTGTAGCGGAAATTACTTTCCCGCTACAAATAACAAATGTAGCGGAATTACACCTCCGCTGCTGAAAAAAGTAGCGATTACAGAAGCGGCGCTACAAGTAGCGCCGCTACGCACAACACTGGTCTGGACACACTGTGCCTAAAGCCGGATGATTGTTTGGATCCAAGTGGATTACAGATTCAATCCAAGCCATCCAACTGGCAACTTGTCCAAGCCTAACTGCTCCTAATGTCAACAATACCCAGTGCGAAGGCGAAGATAATGCGAAATCGTCGGTTTCTTAATTGAGGAAACGTATTTTGAAGTTCTTGATCTACAATATGGTGGACAGTTTTCTGAAATGGGTGATTTGTGGCTTCCGGGCTTCAAGCATTGTTTATGTCGTAGTGTGGAGTAGTGTTCTCGGTGCTGTGGTCTTTACCTTTGCGTGCCATTCAGCCCTTCTGCTATCATGAACAATTAGCTGCGTTCGTTTTTGTGAATTGGTTTCAAGTTTAGCGCAGTAAAGTACGCAGCATGTGGATCATCGTGTTAGCGTCATGCAATTGAACTATTAGCGGATACATCCAGTTGTTTGTATAGAATGAATTGCGCATGTTGACGGTACTTGGCACACAGCTCTGTAGGTCGATCTCCAATACCAAAATCTGCCATGATTCAGGTGCAGTAGGTATTCGGCTGCACGAAGTAGAGGAAAACATGAATGAGAGAGCAACACAGAACTTTGCTGCAAGAAGAAAAATCTGTTTATTATTGCAAGTCACAATTTCATTAGAGGACAGTACAGTAAAATTAAGCTGTTAGCGCGGTAGTCGCGGGGCGCGGGGTAGTCGACAGACATGTAGCTGCTGGCAAGGCACATGTCAAAACATAGTTGTGGATGTTGTTCTGTAGGCTACGTCTGAACAAACGATACTTGTGTCTGTCTTTTCTTTTCTTTTTAAGTATGCTCCCTAGAAAAGCGAAGAAAATGTGGAGGTACAGTCTTTCAGTTTCCCATCTGTAAGTCAAGATGACATCAGGTGTTGATGCATTTGGGTGTTATAAGCTTCGTCATCTTTTCCCTTCCGTCTGTGCAACTGGACCTCAGGCAAAGGAGGTCAAGTATACGGTTATTACACTAATGGTCACAAATGTCGAATGTTGTGATATCAAATGTGCCTTGTATACTTTGTTTTTGCACTAAAATAATTTTACTTCATGCATACGCATTCACATTGCCACTAAATCGTAGATATGATACATGATAGGAGTTCTTACAGAGGCTATGTTCAACCCAAACTGGGGCTCAATTGATTCGGGACCAGCGGCATGGCCGAGTCGGTTAATGCGTCCCGCTCGTTGGTGGTAGCCAAGGTCGAACTGAAGACTGGGAGGTGGTGGGTTCGAATCCTACCGCCGGCTGTGCTGTCTGAGGTTTCCCCTGGGTTTTCCGAAATGTCGGCACAGTTCCCCTGAAGTCGGCCCAGGACGCATACTAGCCCCATGTCCTCCACTCTTTCCCGCCTCCACTCTTCATCTGTCCACGTGTGTACGCCGCTCGTAGCCACAGTTGCTTCGCGGCGCTAACGAAAAATAAAAAAATTGATTCGGGGTAATAATCTGTAGGAGATGAGTTTAACTTGAAAGTGTCAGACCGTAAATATAATGTTGTAGGTACACAGGCTGTTCGACACAAGTTCACCTCTATATTAAAAGAATGGATGGTGATCATGAATGTTCTATTTTATTGTATCGAATACAATTAACACACAATATATGAACGGTCAATGTTCCTGCAAAATATTATTACTATTAATTGAGATTAATAAATCGGGCCTTGTAATTTTGCAATAATAAAGGAAATGGGTTTTGTTTGAAAGGGCACTGCAAATTCCAATTTCATCAATCAAGAGATGATTCTATTTTCATTCAATGAAACTACTATTGCATTGACTCTCTGTAACAAGCTGTGACGGTATTACACAGGCGCCTTCACCACGCGAAGCTGCGCTGTCAGTGTCGGTACTCACCATATAAAGGAGAGGATCGACTGAGCAGCCACGATGTAGAACATGTTGTAGCACATAGCCGTTTGATGTAGACAGCTGTAGTGCTCGTGCACTTTGCTGAAGATTCTTCCTTCGTTTTGGCATTATTGCACAAAAATCTAAGCCATAGGCTTGGGGTTAGTAAATGAATTTAGTCATTTAACATGTGCTGGATGAATGTCACTCAAACTGGCTTACCCACGCATGTAAAACAATTTTAAGAATTATATTTATGTTGCGATCATGTACTTTTAATTAGTACTTTACTTTTTAACGTACGCCACAGGCAGACTTTCAACTGAATGGCCCAAGTGACTCTTCCTCCGTCATGGTTTCATGGCGAATGCTTCAAGGGGTTTGCATCTGAGACGCACTTCGCTGTGGATATACTCTTGTATGACCAATACACAAGAAGGATAAAATTGAGAAAATTCGCAGAGAGGTACAGAGGCACATTGACAATAAAAGGAATGAAACAGTGTAAGCTCCATCACCTGAACATGTATGCTTTCTTGATTTGGTGCTGGAACGCCAGAGCATGCACCAGGCTTTAGTACAGCTCGACTGTGTCCAGCATAAAAGGAGCATTGTTGAAAATGATTTGAGCACATGAGGTCGTGTTTGCAGTTAGTGTAGACCCATTTCGAATATCGTTCCGTATGTTGGAGAAGCATGTGAGGGCAACAAATTTCCATTAACATTATTACAGAAACAACAGAAGTAGGGCCTTCTACTTTTATGTAGCGCATGCATAATGTATCTTGAATTGTGTCGGAAAAACTATATGATCTCCTGCTACAGGTGCATGCATCCCCATCACAACAGAGCCTTCCCGAGAGCTGTTCATAGGATGGTGCAGCATCTGCTTGGCATGCTCCTAGAGTGAAAATAACTGAGTGCTTGTATTATATGTAGCTTGAGGAAAATACAATGCGCTCCTATATGTATGTGTACCTGTATATGAAATGCAGTTATTTTCATAGTAACTTGTACTGCTTCTTTCAGTGCCTTTCTCAGATGGTTGAACAAAAACATGACAGATGGGATCAAACAAATATGAGTAACTGGGATAAGGTTGGTGCTGAGCGGCATGTGCCCTCTAGTCAATGCTGTCTTAGTAAAGTGTTTCTGATGTTGAAATTTATAAGTTTGGGTGAATATTACAAAAATAAAGGAGTATTTGGATACATTGGTACTCTGATGTACACAGCTGCACGGCCACGGAAAGACAAACTTAATTCACTCAAACCCGTATTGGAAGAATTTCGCACTAGGAAAAGTAGGCTACTTACTTCAGGAAAGATACTTCTGATCCCACTTCTCTGCACTACTTGCAGTTCTATTAGATGAAATTATTGGGCAACGAAAACGAAATCAAGGCCAAGCTTAAAAGGTTCGAGGAGTAAGAAATTTGCGTATTGGGTTGCCCATCTTGCATATCGCCTGTATGCTGCCCGCGGCACGTCATTCTGAGAAGTGTCGTGGAACAGGTGGATTTCGTTCAAAAAGATTAGAAAAACAGTCCCAGCAACCATTTACTGTATTGCTCTTGAGGATGCAACTGATTTATTCTCTTGGTTTTTGCATTATCGGGCTACAGACGAAAAAAATCATCAATTTATAAGACCTATAATGCCATTTGTAGTGCCTAAATCGAGAGCTTCAGTGCTTTCTACAGGCGTCTAAGAGATGTCTTTTTCGTGCCTAAAAATTCGGGTTCTAATAGTGATGTGATGGGCTGTGATGTTGATGTCCAAAGATGGGTTATGATGTGAGGAGGTGTGATAGTGATAGTGATAGTGATGTGATGTTATGGGATGTGATGTCCACTGAATTTTTCGAAAAATGCGACCTGTCCCCGCAACTCTGATATGCACGCAGGGCCGCGGCGTTCCTTTCTCGAGGTCGCACCATCATTGGTCCTTAGGGAGTGACGTTTCCTCGTTTTCAGAGGGAATTCCGGAATACTCTCACCATACATCGTCTACTCTTGTCAGGTGTTCCGTCGAATAACCGTCAAACTAACGCCACTATAAACCCCGTGCGGATGCAACTTCCGACTTCTCGCAACACTCGCAGAAGATGCGAGTGTCCAGCATAAAAGGAGTCTGTGTCCAGCTTGTCCAGCAACAACCCTTGGCGGACGAAGATGTCTTGCAGCGATGTCGTGGTGGCGGAGGCAGAAGTTGTCGGCATGTACGCCAACTCAGGCCATTTGCTGTAGGCGTCGATAGTGATGATGTAAGAGGGGTGTAAGGGGGTGTAAGGATGAACAAAGTCCGACCACGGCGCCCCTACCGCGCTGTGTGGCTACTCAGGGGGAGCGAGGGCTGTCTGTCTGTTACTTCAGCTAGCATACACGCTACTGAACAGTTCGCAGAACTGTGAGAACGGGTAAGAATATCTGTTGTGTTGCGGGACGCAGCAATACATACAAGAACTGACCAGGCACGAAACTTCACCGGTTACCAAACAACCCGTATGAAAGATAACGTCGTAAGGGCTGTGCGTCGGCAAAAGTAAGCAGCATTATGGTCACTTGACACCGTAGTGCAAGATTTCTATCGTTCAATAACTGTTGCGGCATTGTCTTTTGGGAGTTACTCTTTTTCAGCACCAATCGCGTTGCGTCACTGCTATGTACATAAAAGGAGGGAAAGTCATTAACCCTTGGCTCCAAATAAAAAAAAAGTTATTGGAAGCTCGTACTCCCTACATCCAACTGCATCTGAGATTTGGCCTCGACTTTCTCCTCCACTGTTAACATACCATTTGTGTCAGACCGTGGACAGCGACGAGGATGGACACGCGTCTGGAGCACCCGCTCCTCAGTTCCACCGGCGCGGCTATGGAGGTAGGTCATCGTCATCACCTTCCCGTGGCATCATGCAGAGAGACACCATCTCCTCTACATTTGGTGACCAGAACCAGGAACACCATCACCGGTGTAATTCGGCCCTTCAGCCATCCCGAATTTTGCAACAGCTTCGACGGCATTGTGCCGAGCATCCCATCCTGGAAGCCTCCCAAACCACCGGTGCCTTGCGCATGCGCAACGACCCGACCACCCAACTGAGACTCGACTCGGTGGAATCGGTTCATTCACATGCCTCGACCTGGTCACATTTTCAATGGCTTCCTCTACTCTGCAAGACCACCGCTGTGCTACTGATGCCATATTGCGAAGCACATCACTTCGGCACGCATGCGCTTCAAAGCTGGATCCATCTTCACTCCTATCGCACCCCAGAATTCTTCACCGCACCCCGGCGCTCTTTCACTCCCGACCGCGACACTCGAGCGTCGCGCTCACTTGCCGGTCGAGGCAGTCGAGGCAGCCGACGTTTCAGCTGGCGTCTCGGCAACTCACCACGTCTCGCATAGCCTCACTCTCACCTAACCTGAGACTCTGAGAGTTACGGAACTAGCTATCTTAGGACTAGACAGCGCCTCACTGTCTTCTCCGCTCTTCTCGGGCTAACGGATCGTTGTTCCCGTTGCTCACCAGCTGCGAGTGTTCGCCAACGTGTGCCGTCACGGCAAGGCTCCTCTAGAGGGATACCATTGTAGAGGAATTATGCCGAACATGGTGTTCGTTTTCGTTGTTCGGGTCACCAAATGTAGAGAGCGATGGTATCAGTCTGCACACCTGTTCAACCGAGCGCGTCAACCACAGTCGCCCTCGCTGCTCTCCTCCAGTGAAGACGTGGGCTTCTGCTTTATCGTCATTCGGCGACTGAGGGTGTTGTGTGTGTGGGGGGGGGAGTGATGTAGCGGACCGTGGACAACGACAAGGATGAACAAGCGCCTGGAACAACCGCTGCACAGTTCCACCGTCGTGGCCATGGAGATCGGGATGGAGATGGGACACCTCTGGCGGTCGCCCGTGTCAAAACTGCCATTATTTCTGTCCACCACGTGATACTCTCTAAAGTTTGGGTTGGCAACGCTTTGTTGCTCGCGCTGCTTTCCGTGCTTTTACGTTTTTGCAATGTCATTTTGAATTAACGACGGAATTAACAGTGTCGCCTGTCCATCGGATCAGCAGCCCAAACAGGTTGGCCAACCTCAAAAGGTCTGTCCTGCGCACTCCGGTCGTAATTCCGTTTCTGCCTGATCGCAGCATGTAGGCATGTGTGTCTAAGGCAGGTCGCAAGAGGTCAATAGCCGTTCTGATTTGTCTTCCCATGAGGAGCATAGATGGAGATTTTTCCTGTCGTTGCATGTGGGGTGACGCGGTACTGCGTCAGGAACTTTTGAATTTCGTCCTTGGTTGTTCCTCCCCTCCGCAAGGCGGACTTAAACGTGCGGACGAAGTTTTCTGCTTGTCCGTTTGACTTTGTTTGGTAAGGGGGTGTAAGAACGTGTTGAATGCCATGCTTTGTTACAGAGTCCTTGAAGGTCTGGCTGGTGAATTGGGGTCCATTGTCTGTAACCAGCTGCTCAGGAAACCCTTGGCGGACGAAGATGTCTTGCAGCGATGTCGTGGTGGCTGAGGCAGAAGTTGTCGGCATGTACGCCACCTCAGGCCATTTGCTGTAGGCGTCGATAGTGATGAGGAAATGCTGATGTTTGAATTCAGCGAAGTCACAATGAACGCGAACCCACGGTCCAGCTGGAGGCTCCCATTGGTGGAGAGGAACAGACCGCTTTTGTTCACTGAACTCTGCATATTCTTCACAACTACGGCATAAGCCGTAGTTCAGCCACCACACGTAAGACCGGGCAAGCATCTTCAATGAACTGTGAGTGTGACCTTCAATGAATGAACTGTGTTCAATACTTTTATAATGTGATCATCACTGCGTAAACAATGTTTTGTTCTCGCTCTGTCACGGGAATAACGTTTCATCCGTAAGTAAATACTTATCGGTTGTTTCGTACCCCTGTCTGTGAGTGAGTCAACTTGAATCGTCCGTTTGCAAGCTGGCGCTGTACTACAGCTGCAAATTCATTCGTTTTCCTCCGTTGTTGTACAACTTTGATTACTGGCATGCTTTACCACTTCAGCAAGAAACACACAAAACGTGGCCACGTCGTCACATAAACGTCACTGCCACGAATGATTTTTGTCCTACGGACCATGACAGGTCTTGTAATCGAAAAGTAAACCAAGAGTGAACCCCCGAACACACACAAATAACACTGCACGCGTGGCGTTCATCACAATGCCAATATCTGAACTGCAAGGCAACCACGACTCTGTAGTCTGCTTTTGGAGCTGGCATGCGCATGCTCTTGGGGTCACGTGTGCAGTCATACGGTAGACGGGAGCATCCCAGAATGCAATGCGATCGCTGACACTCCCGTCGCAATGCTAAAAAGTTGGAAGGGCTGCTCCTGTGTTTCCTTCCTGCGTGCTCTGCGTCTGTTCTCACCAGGAGGCGCGAAACGCAGAGAGACGGCCTTGGAGGTACACGCTCCTATTTCGTGTGGGAGTTTCGATACCGTCGTGTGCGATCCAGGAAGAATAAAATATGACACTGTAGTTTCGAAATCGACTGGAACAGATGCCACTGTCCCTCCAAATAGCACTTGCAGTTGACAGTGATGACTAACGAGAGTAGCTGAATAAATACTGCTTGCACAGAGTTCTTCCCGGTTCACATTTCGTCTGTTCACCACATTTTGATGTTTCTATTGGTTTGTATAGCTTTTTCCCGCTTTCATCGTGTGACACCCAGTGTCTATGGCTTGTAATTTCCAACTAATTTCCTTCTTTTTTCTTTTGTGTGTGTGTGCGTACATGCTCTTTCCACATCGAGCATTCGTTGCGTCGGAGATTACATCTTTCAGATCTGTTCCATTCCAGGAACCTTGCACTGCGTCCTCAGTTGCCATGTTGAAAATTGTTTATTTACGTTTCTAGTTTGGTGGCCGCCAAGCAAAGTAAAGAACGGCTGCGCTGAGTGGTGCAAAGGCTTCGTGCAAACAATCGCCATATAGCAACGACCAACAATCGTTTTGTAGCGCAAGACGATTTAGGAAACCGCTCATCTAACGTAATGCGCGCACGGTCCAAAGATGCTTTCTGAAAGTGCTGCAAACTCTCAACTGCTATACTGCACACTTGTTGAAACGGTCGACTAATCCGGCATGTGTTTGCGTAAACGCTTAAAAACAGGAGATACGAAATCTGTTTCTTACGTATAGCAACCGATAGAAAGTATGCATATATAAGAAACGCGATACAACACAGTCCTGTCGAACTGTTGTGTGTCCTCGTTTTTCCGTCGCTTAACACGGGATTCCGCCATTGTTTAGACTACACATACAAAACATTTAGGAGTTAACAAAGTAACGATTTCTGCTCTTCTAATATTTGTTTTATTACCGATGTAGTCTGAACAACATCGAGTGACTGACTGTCCAGAACAGGGCCGCACATTTTATCACCTCCAATTATTCATTGGATTGTAGTGTCTCCGGACTAAAACAAGACCTTGACATTGATCATCTCCCATTTCCCCGCTGCGGCTTACGTTTCTTCACGTCACGGCCACGCTCACAAGATGAGTCCCCCACATTGTCATACTGATTCTTTCATGTATTCCTTCATTCCTATAGCTAATCGGGACTGGAATCACCTGCCGGAGTCCCTGGTTTTCACCCTGCCCGCTTTAAGGCTGCCATAATCCAACACTACAAAACAGTTTGTCTCATGATCGTTCCAGTGTCAGTTTCCGCCATCTCTTTTTTCTTTGTTTCTCACCTCGACTGTCGCATTCTTTCCCTTTTTATTCATCTAACGCCATTTCTGAGTGAGTGCTGCGCATCTATTCTGTTGTGTGGCGCCGATAGTGATTGTTTGAGATATTTTTGCTTTTTGGTTTTTTGCAAGCTTGTCTTGCTTGTCTTTTTCCCTATTTTGTCTCTTGCACCTCCGTTGTGCAGCACCCCCTTGGGGGTCCTCAACGTATATAAATAAATAAATAAACAAACAATCCGTGTAGGTTTCATACAATGTGTCATATGTTTGCACATCGTAATTTCACAGTTAGTAAAAGTTGTCAGGTTTCTATAAATCATGAAAAAATCAAAATCAATATCTTGTCAAAACTAATGTCAGAATCTATTTTGCACATCTGAACGCTACAGGGCATGGTGTTAAAGTTCCAGCCTAAACCGTGTTGGGCCATAATTACTCACTTCTAACAAACGCAGTGCTTTGTGTCGGAATCTATGTTAATAGTCGCTGGTCTGACAACAGCAACAACTGTATTGTAATGATGGAGTCGCGGATGCGGAGAGTCGCTAGTTTCAACTGTAATTTCCGCATTTATAAATGCGGAGGACAAGGAAACCAAGCAATAACGCACACCGCGAAACGGAAGCTGGATATCTTCAGGAAGGGTAGTCACAAATATTGCTGACAAATCAGCAATGTTACACTACGCGTACATATGCTACCCTAGATACCGTCCTATTCACCCCTATGACGGCAACCTTGGCGTGGTATTCAGTTTCTCCCTTCTCGACGCTCAGCTTTCGTTATCCCGTACCGAGCGAAATATACATCACTCCCCTGTGGTTCGTCACGGGCTTCCAAGCGATCACCAATTGTGACGTGACGTTTAGAGTGCGCCAAATATAATAATGGGAAGTTTTACTACATGGTACGCGCTATTGTCTTTGTATACGTAAGGGATAGCGTTGTTGGTACTGCGCATTGCGCGAAGCTCTTTCTCTTATGGGCGTGTGCAGAGCAATCAACGCTATCCCTTACGTACGCAAAGGTGATAGCGTACGATGTACGAAAACTGTAATAATAATAAAGAACGGTAGGTTCAGTTCAGTATCAGGCCCTTTAAACGGCCAGAGGAGACTTCTAAACGGCTTTTGCGAGCTCTTTGTTTTCCATGTTCGTATTATAGAATTTGGGTACGTGACATTTGTTCGCTTTTTTCTTTACAGATACCTATGGCTATAATCCATCAGCATCTCACACACCACGTGCACAGTACCACAGTAAGTCATCTTCATTTGAACCAGTATAACCGCAGAAACAGAAACATGATTCAGAGACAACATAGCGCGCATTACAGTGCGGGTTACCTTGTTATCAGAATTTGTTCGCACACCTCAGTCATCTTTCTGCTAAGTGAAGATGATCTTGTAGCAACAAAACTACACAGGTATCACGCCCGCTAAAAAAATTGCTCGTGGGATGCGTGCATGGACGTCCAATCAGAAGCATTCCGTTACGTTGCCTCTTGATCTTCTGTCATCCACTAAACAGATCCTCAAGCGACGTTGAGAATATGAGTTACATCACTGTGTCACCTGTTCATGATATCTGAGGCCTCCTCACTCAACAAAGTAGAAATTGAAAAGATGTGCGATGCCATATGCAAAACACATGGAAAATGACCGGAAACATTACCATATGGGGCGCATTCGTCGGCACAAGAAAATGTGTTGAAGTTTCAGCACGATTCTTATCCAACCCGAGAGCTACCATTGTAATGCAACCCAATACGTTCACGGTATTCCGATGATGCAATTGCAAGCAATCTACTGGACGGCTCATTTGCTTGCTTTCATGCGCTCTGGGAACAATTCGGATATGCATGTTGGTTGCTAGACCTGCTCCCTTTTTTCACACAAGCGCCATCATTCCGTCCGCGTCTTACTGGCACCGCGCTTCTTCCATATAGAAATGCCTCCAGACTTCATAATATTCGATTAGAATGTTGCTGTGATCCCCGAACTGTAGATTGTTGAACTCGACTTCATGTCTCTAGTGCTTTGTTTTCCTATCTGATATCATAGTACACATCTCATTTATTGTTCTGGTATGTCTAAGCGAACCGCCAATTGTGCGTTGAATATACTCGTTAGCCTTTATTTTGTTCGACGTCCCAGCTCAGCCTGTACACTTGCAACCGGATGGCCTAGTGCCAGGTATTAAAAGTTATTCAAGGAGCATTACTGCGGAGGGATTAAATCGATGATCGTGACTCCTTTCCTTGCTCTAATGTGTCGCCTCATCCTTTCGTTTTTCTTAACCGCATCTACAGCGTGATACGATCTCTCTACAGGTTCATCGTCCACCACCACCACCACCTGTAAGTAATCATTCTGGTGCAGTACGTTTAGTTTGTGCATGGCGTTCCATTCCGTCAAAGACAAATATATGAGTGTCCATCATATAAATATCATCAATAAATAAATACACATTTTCGATTACCAATTACAATTGTCAAGCGGCAGATACCCTAAGGCAATTTCCATTGAATCTAGCCTGTGACGAAAGTTCGTTGACTTGTCGTCATGGCCGGCTGTACGCGCTTGCATTGACGTTATGATAAATGTTTATTGGGAAAACGAAAATAACGAGGCGTTGTATCAACTGATGTTGTTTACACACAATGGTTTTAAAACCCTGCAGGTGATTCAGGAAGCGAAAGCATCCGGTTATCTGTCTAACAGGGCTACTTCACTGTCGGATAATGACACTGAGGAGGAGCTAATATTGATAGGCGTTAATACTTCGTATCTGGCAGATTGAACGTTTCACATTGTAATCCATGAACGCCGAAGAGGAACTGAAAGGCGTGACGCGAGGGTTGAGATTCCTTTAAATCTTGCTGCGAGCACCGGGGAAGACGCTAGTATGGGGAAATCAGCACGGTCCGCGAGCGAGAATACTCGGATGGAAGAGCAGGCGGCATAGACAGCAAACATGGCTGTCGCGTAGCCTGTCTACAGAACTCTATTCAAATATTGAAATCAGCAGTAAGCTTCGTACGACAGAAAACAGAAGGGGAACATGAACATAGATATGACGACCGCCTCACAGCAGCTGCCTAGAGAATATGCAGAAACAGGTGTGTTGATGTAGGAAACATATGTAGAATGCATGCCGTGTGCTGTTCACAGCAGACATCGTTTTCCATGTCGCTAAATAATACATTATAAAGATATATATTTTGCAGCTGTTATCTTAATCGCACCGACGTTATACGTATTGAAGTTCAGACCATGAGTGCAGATCGAATAATTAACCGAAGTAGCTTTTTGAAGCGTAGGTTGGTATAGTGCCTGCATTCGTGGCGATGGTTCCATTTCGTGTGCGGTTCGACGCTTTGCTACGTTGACAGTGACGTGACGTATAAATGGAACGTTACTGGGTATCTGCCGAGACTTGGACGGGATTTCGTATCCCCAGGGTCTTTCTTTCTTGGCTTTATGACAGTGCGTTGTGCGAGCATATTACTTGTTGTGTTGTATTCCAGACAAGCCACAGATTCCTTCTGCGCCGGTTCAGCAGGGTAAGTGACTGAGCTGTCTTCATTACTGTTCCATTTCATTCCATCATAGTGTGCGAACGTTTTTGTTAAGGACATTGTATGCAACATGTAATAATTTCTTCTGCCAGCGGCACCTCTAGGGGCACTGGCAGGTTTCAAAATTTTCCCACTTTGTGCTGCGCATCTATCAAGATTTATATCTCAGCGAAAATGCCTGCGAAACTCCCTGTAGCGCTGAATAATGATAGACGCCGACTTAAAAACAAACGACTGTGTTCATTAAACTATAAGTGGCAATGAGCTGTGGACAGTGTGTCCTTAGTCCGCACCTTCAGGATCAACGCGTTTTGCATAGTACACTCAGGATTCCTTTAACGTTATTAGGAAGTCATAGATCAGAATTGTCTTGCCGTGCTCAGTTTTTATACTTTTGTCACCGTATATTTATTATTTCTAGTTCATAGCCGCCTCCTTTCTCTCGCCTCTAATACGTTATCGCAAACACTGCAGCACAGAAACGCAGGACTAGATAGATGATTACGACACAATGACGCTACATCTGCAGACTCACAACTGATAATTTTAATCTTGAAGCACATATATGTGCACATTCACGCCAAGACATTTAAGATTAAAATTACCGGTTGTGAGCCTGCAATGTGGTGTTTTCCTGTTGTAACGTTTCCGCGAAGAAGCCCGACGAGGACGAGCGACGAAGAGTACCGTTCCGCGATTTTGTGTAGGACCAAGACCAGTTACTTCTTCTTTCTGATCTACAGGATTACGTTTGAGTTATTTCATTCTGTCAAGTAGACATTGTCTTGCAGAGCTTCCGCCATTGTTGTGCGAGACCTCCATTGGTAATGCTCTGACGGTTGATGAGCTAAGTCCTCACTGCGACTTCTTTATTGTGGACTTTGACTTCACGGCAGCCACTCATCCTCAGTATAATTACATTCTCAAAGTGGAACTTGAAGATGGTGAGTTATATCTCAGCCCTGCCGAATGCCATTGAATGTAAAATCATAACGCATCACTCTACCACGTAAGCAGAATGTGTGAGACTGTTAGATACCGAATTTCTTCCGCCAGCGAGAATACGTCCTTTCTATCGGCTCTCTATTCCTTGCTGAGTTGTGCAATTACTCCTAAGAGCCTTATAATCATTGGGATGTTCGTAGTCCGTTTTATCTCATGAGACTCGGGATTTAATATTGATAAAATTATGAAATTTCGTAAATCATTTTATTCGGTATAAGAATATTTTAGCTTGCGCCAGACGACAAGGAACTATATGCAGCCGGTCTCGTCGATTGATGTTGATCTGTGTATATACAAGGTGTTCCTCGAGAGGGATTGGAAACCTTCTGCACGAGAGTTGCACTTGCACTTGCTTTTTGCTACCCAAACAGGTGTTCTCTATGAGTGTACCTCATTGTTTAGTCTAATTACCTTAAGTGAATTCAAAATATAACGTAACAAACATATATAAAAGGTAACCTTTTTTTTCGCGTTAATTAGAAAATTAATGGCTACACCACACCATTTCAGTCACAAATGCAGGACCTTTCAGAATGTTTCCACCAACATTTGGGACCCGAAACCACGTAACAACCGCCAGAAAATCCATCGCTCGTCAAGGCGCGCTCTTATCCAAGTTGTCCCGCCTAAAGCATGGGGAGGAGGAAAGGACGAAACACAAGGGGTTCACCCCCTTTGTGTTGCCTCTTTTTAGAACAACATCAGATATCGGTGATTGTGAGTAGTCGATGGCTGTGAACAGATAAGCTTGCGAATGCAAAATGCGTGATTGCTCCCTGTCCTCGCCCTCCCTTTTTCTAATTGTTTTTCTCGCGTGGTTCCCATGGCCATGAGCAGTCTTCGTGCCGTGCCAACACTCCCGTCATTGCGAAATCCGCAAACACGCTTGCAGAGATGGCAAGATTTCAGTTGTCAAATAATAGGGGAGTAGTTCATGAAACTTTAAATTACGATTGGAATAGCATGTGGTGGCCACGGACTCTCTAATTAACGCCAAAAAGTTACCTTGGATTCGGAAAAGTCAAATTAAGATAAATAGCAAAAATAATTAAGTACACTCATACAAACCGGCTGTGTGGTTGTCAAAAACCTTCCCGTGTATCATGCAGAAGGTTTCCCATTTTTATCTCACGTAGATTTTTTTTAATACAGTCAAACTCCTTTACAACGAAGCTCAGTGGACAGCAAAAAAAATTCGCAGTAAAGGTATTTTCGTTCAAAAGGATGTCCATTATTGGACCTATAGGCTCCAGCGGGACCGCAAAAAAAATTTGCTGTAGTGGTATTTTCGTTAAAAAGGTGTTCGCTATAAAGGAGTTTGACTGTAATTAGGAGTGACTCTCTTGTGCAATACCCTGTATAAGGGTGTCCCAGAAACGTATAATTGAATTATAATAAAGAAGACTATGCCACCTGGCATCATGCCGGCAAAGGCAGTTGTTGTTCTTACTATGTTTTTGGCACCTCCTGATGTGGATGCGGTCTAAGTTTTATAATGTAAATTTTCACGAACTGAACTCGAAAAGTTGCCAAGTAAAGGTCGCTTTTTTAGTCCAATGTGAGGTGCATGCTATTACTCAAATTCTTGATAATTGATACGGATATTAAGGAGCTATCCTATCGGGGGGAAAAATAGCCGAACATAATAAGTTTCATGGTGCCCAGAGCACTATAACGCTCGGTGACCTTTTTCCGCGTCCTCCTTGCCAGTCCGACCAAAGGAGGTTGCTAAACCCAGCCCACACACGGATAGTGGAAAGACATAAGACGGGCATGGCTTATGGCATCTGGCTTTCGGTGGGATCCATGCCTTCTCTCTACCAACTTGAAGAAATCACTTTTTATACAATTCCGCCGTTGTCTGTGCAGACTCCTCAAACTCCTTCGTCTGACTGACAACGATGACGCTGAAAAAGTCGTCGAGCTGTGGACGCTCCGAAAAGCATGATGTGCCGCTATTTTATTCCGATGGGATGGCTCCTCGATATACCTGTCACTTGTCATGAACTGGAGTAAAGTCGGCATTCGCTTCCTATTCGTGGGTGAAAAAGCGACATTTTGTTGGCAAATTTTGGAGTTCAGTTCGAAAAAAAATCATAATAAAACTTAAGTTAGACTGCACTCACACCAGGAGGTGACACAAACCTAGCAAGAATAAATGCAGTAGACGGCGTGATTTTTAGGTATATATGAGATTAACCCAGGCTACATAAACTGCATATCGTCCCCTCCTCGATAGACACTATGGATGAATTAACTACTGAGTACTATAACATCTTCTATGTACACATTTACTGTCATCAGTGTAAAACAACAACAACTTTATTTTGAGATGGAGAGTGGGGAGGTTCATCGCCGGAGGCGATGCTCTACTCCATCGCTGGGGGGGGGGGGAGATAAAATGAGCCCCTTCACAATAACGATCGAAGTCCGATGGTGTCCAGAAATTTCAAAAGAGCTTTGAGTGCAGATCGTTGCTGGGCTGGATTGGGCCAGGGACCAAGCAATTTCGATTGAGAGAAGGGGCGATAGTCCAGGTGACTAAGAGACTCGGAGAGTGCGGTTCAGGAAGGTTGGTAGAGGGGCAATGAAGAAGAATGTGCTCCAGATCCTCAAGAGCACCACAGTGGCTGCAGGTGGGAGAGTCAACTTGTTTCAAGCGGTAACGCCACTGAGCGGTAAAGGCCACATAGAGTCGCATTCGGTGGATTAAGGCAGCATCTTGACGAGAGGTGTTTCGTGGCATGCGCAAAGCGAGCGTTGCATCAACTCTGCTCAACATAGATGGGGCGAGAATGTCGGTTGTCCATTGGCGGGAAGCCAGGGGTGTCACGAGGCGTAGCAGAATGCAACGGCAGTCTCCTCTCAGCAGAACAGTACTGGTCCGTTCCCGAGACGAGAATGCTGCTTCTGCGGCGCTGTCGGCCCGCTCGTTCCCCGCGACACCACAATATGCTGGAACCCACTGGAGAACTAGCCTGTGGCCTGCTGCGTAGACAATCTGGTAAGCCATTAACACATCTGTGACTAGGGGATGGGCCTTGTATGCCGTAATTTTCAATAGCTTGACGTGCAGATTTGGAGTCTGTGAAGACTGCCCATTCCCGTGGGGTAAAATCAGAGAAAAAGATGGCATTGAGTTCCGCAGCTGTGGAGTAGGTTAGATGTGAAAGGCGTCGTCCTTGCACTATGCCTTCGGATGGTATGACGAATGCTGAGGCGGACTTGTTGTTTCGGGATGCGCCATCTGTATATGCTGCCATAAACGTAGAAAACTTGTCGTCTACCAGAGCATGAAAATTTGCCCGGAGGACATGAGGGGGGACCTGATATCATCTTTGCAGAAGGTTTGGAAGGCTTACGAAAGTCGGCGGTACCGGCAGAGACCGGGGGGGGGGGGGTTCACTACTATAGAGATTACATAGCTTATTTCGCGGAAAAAATAGTCCTTTGACGGAGTTGACGAGGAAAGGGGTGCCGAACAAATAGACCTCTACCTGTTTGTAAACAAATGACGTCATAATGTTCGACAGCGCCATGAGTTTGGTAGAGTTGAATTACGTTCAATGCTAGTGGCGAACAAGGTCGCTCCCAAAAGCCACGGTCTTGAGGGGATTACGATGGTCTCTGAAAAGGACGCAACCTTCGGTCCTACTTTTCTTTCAATAGGAGGCAGTGAATAATTGCCCATTCGTGGAACCCAGTCCTCCCCTTCCGATCTGTTTTGGTTTCGGTGTGTCTACAAACGTCATGATGACGTTTCTCGGGTAGAGGTTTATTGAGCTGGAGCCGCAAGGCTCGAGAAAGTTTTTGAGAGCGTTAAAGCAGATTTGAAAAAGGTTACCGAACTCGCCGCTCCGTGGCCAGATAAGGATTTCATTCTATCGACCGATGCTTCTGAAGTAGCTGTAGCAGCCGTCTTGACGCACGAAGGGGCAGGTTCAGAGAAAGCTATTGCGTTCCTCAGTAAAAAGGCTGTCACAGATCCAAACGAAGTGGGCGACAATAGAGCGCGAAGCATACGCAATCGTGTAGACACTCGGGAAGCTAGACACGTGGCTGTTTGAGGCGAAGGTAAGGGTCAAAACTGATCATAATCCATGTAGCTGTAGCTATGTAGCTCGCACAACACCCACGAGCGCACGGCTAACACGCTGGGCACTCGCACTCCAAAAGTCCGAAGTTGAAGTGGAATATGTCCGAGGCAAGGACAACCTCGTTGCTGACACATTTTCATGGCTGATTTGAAGTCTGCGGTTTGGGTCTGTGGGGCTCGCATCGATTATCCAGAGGGCCAAGTCTTATTGGTCAGATGCGAGGTTTCTTCTAATTTTCGGATCCAGTATTTTGACGTGCTTCCTCGTCTACGTTCGGGGTTTGGTTAATTTTTGGGGCTTTACGGGTTTTAATCTACGCGGTGAACTTTGTGTGTTGCATTTCTGGCATCTCGCGGAATGCACCAGGGCGGATCCAATCCCGTGTGCTGGTGTGTGACGTTGTGTGCGAATGTTCCCGAGTGTGCTTCTCAGCAGACTATTACCAGATGCTATCTGATCTAGCAGCGTTCGCTGCACTGGAAGAAGGGAGGTGTGACGTCGGACGACGACGAAGAGGCAGAGGCTCGAGAAGCGGAGAAGCGAAGCAGAAAATGCCACAGCTGTGAAGGGACCAGCAAGAACAGATGTTCGACGGTTGGGCCCCGGACCTGGCCGAGAAGGAGTTCATTAACGGTTCTTGTGGCGCGTGACGTTTCACCTTGCTTCACGTGGACCGAACAGGCTCTATCGCACACGTCTACTACTCAAGTCACGTGGACCCTCACGTCACCATCGGCAGCGCTACAGCCCCTATTTAACAGCAGGCGACCTGACGCATCGGCTAGTGGGCCAGGCGGCAACACAAATATGAAGACGCCTGATCCACTAATCTTCTACATACAGGCTCTATCGCTGTTCGCTGCGCAAGACGCTTTATCGCTGTCTCACCTACCGGGAGTTCCACCGGTTCTTGTGGCGCGTGACGTTTCACCTTGCTTCACGTGGACCGAACAGGCTCTATCGCACACGTCTACTACTCAAGTCACGTGGACCCTCACGTCACCATCGGCAGCGCCACAGCCCCTATTTAACAGCAGGCGACCTGACGAATCGGCTAGTGGGCGAGGCGGCAACACAAATATGAAGACGCCCAATCCACTAATCTTCTACATACAGGTTGGTAATCGCCACCTCGACTATTGCACTGCCTCAGACGATCTATTTCTTGTGTTGTTTCCTGGCCCCAAAGTGCTTCTCGCATTATGTAGTGAGATGTCGCACGCGTTAACAGAAGTGTTATTACTGTCGGGTGATATCGAGTTGAATCCCGGACCCCTTACCGAAGAGCAAATAACCTGTTTGATGTCTTCGCTTGCACGTCTTGAAGCTGGCCAGGGCACCATACTCAAGGATATTAGAGACATGAAAGCCGATTTGAAGGCAACGGAAAATAAAGTGTCAGCATTAACTAGTAGGGTACACTCTATCGAATCGAAGGTGGCATCACTGGGAAACGTCCAGGACTCAGTAAACACATTGATGGAAACTTCGAAAACTGTGTCAGAAGGGGTTGATGTCCTCAGCACCCAGGTTGATGCCTTGGAGAACAGAATGCGACGTTCCAATCTAGTGTTCCACGGTGTCCCGGACGAACCCAATGAAACTTGGGCGCAGTCAGAGGCACCCATCATTGACCTCTGTGAGCACAATCTCGATAAAACTGTTGGGCCGGAGGACATTGAACGCGCGCACCGCTTGGGTACATACCGCCCCGGCAAAAACCGCCCAATAATCGTAAAGTTCCTTTCCTATAAAAAGAAGGAAGATGTACTGTGCCAGGGGCACATGTTTAGGAACAGTCAGTACTCGGTGAGCGGCGACTACTCGTTGAGCGTCCGAACTGCTCGCAAGCACCTCATACAGTATGCCAAAACTCAAGCAAAGCCATTTAAAATTCGTTTCGATAAAGCTATTATCGATGGGAAGGCCTACGAGTATGACGCCGCACACGGGAACGTTGTAGAGTGTAATAGTAACAGACAGCTCAGTGCTCCCCGACCTTCTTCAGCGCCCATACCTCCTCTCCCCTCCGTGCTCTACACAAATACCCGCAGTGTATTAAATAAACGTGATCGCCTCGATTACCTTGTTTCATCGAGTTGTTCCGACATTGTCGTTCTCACAGAAACGTGGTTGAATAGCGACATAAGCGATTCGGAGATAATGCCGTCCTTTACTGACTTCAAATACTACCGCAAGGACAGGGAGGGGAGGAGAGGTGGAGGCGTTCCCATCGCTGTAAAAAATAATCTGTTTTCACACCTTGTTCCCGTTTCCTCGCTACTGGAAATTGTCTGGGTATGCATTCAACGTAGATCCTTTAACTTGTTATTAGGCGTGTGTTACCGACCGCCAGACTATGTACCTGATTTCGTGAAAGAACTAACCACTGTAATGTCGGACATTATTGTACGTTATCCTAATTATAAAACAATACTTCTTGGCGACTTTAATATCACTGGTATCGACTGGAACAAACCATGTATCATCCCCGGTTGTTCCTCGCTTACCAAAGATTTTTTTAACCTCTGCCTAGATTTTCATCTCCACCAAATGGTGTTAACCCCCACTCGTGTAACCGAAAATACGGCAAGTGTTTTAGACCTTGTACTCTCACCAGTGCCTGATGTATTTGGTACCTTTACATATATGCCTGGAATCAGTGATCATACTGTCATCTATTTTAGTCTGCATCTTGATACCGCAAAGTGTCATACCACGAAAAAGCTTATTCGACTGTACGACCGAGCGAACTTCACTGCCATTAACGAGGCTCTTTCCTTGTCACTCGATTCATTTTTATCAAACATGCCACATCGTTCCGTCCAAGATAACTGGCTTTCCTACAAATCTCTATTCTGTTCCCTTGTGACCAAGCATGTGCCATCCATGACCATAACTGCTTCATCTCATGCTCCGTGGTACAGCAAATCTATCAAGTCATTACTAAAGAAGAAAAAGGATTTATTCAGAAGAGCCAGAGCAAGCAATTCCGTCGTGTTGTGGAGCAGATATCGGTCATGCGCTCTGTTGTACAAAAAAGCAATCAAAGACGCAAAAAGGAAGTTCTTCTCTCAGGGCATTTCCAACATCCCTGTCCAGAACCCTAAAAAATTCTGGTCCGCGATTAACCCATCGCAAACCACCGGTACAATATCACTGCAGGCCAACGGAGATCCAATACCACCTGACCAATGCGCCGAACTGCTCAGCATCACTTTCGCTGGTGCCTTCACTGCTGAAGATTTGAGCGATATTCCCGAATGCGCATCAGCTTCTTGCCCTCACATGAACCCTATCGTCATAACTGAAAGCGGAATTCTAAGGCTCATTGATTCGCTCCCAATCTCTTCATCGTGTGGTTTGAACGGTATATTCAAAAATTTTAAAAGGCACTAAATTGGTTTCTGCCTCTTATTTGACAGCTATCTTTCGTCAATCGCTGCCACAGGCTGCGGTTCCGGATGATTGGCGTGCGGGTAAAGTCATCCCCATTCACAAAAAGGGTGATAAGCATTCCGCAGCTAACTACCGCCCAATTTCTTTAATCAGCGTCCCATCCAAAATTCTTGAGCACGGCATCCACTTAGACATAATATCATTTCTTGAAAACAATGAACTCATCTCTGCGTACCAACACGGTTTTCGCAAAAGCTTTTCTTGCGAAACTCAATTGGCCTCCTTCATCCATGATCTCCATACCAACCTTGATAACAGATTTCAAACCGACGTAATGTTCTTAGATTTCTCCCGCGCTTTTGACCGTGTTCCGCACGGGCGTCTAATGTCCAAGCTACGCAGTACAAACATTGATCCTACAACGCTATCTTGGATTTCTTCCTTTTTAACATCCCGATCCCAGTCAGTGTTTGTTAACAGTACCTTCTCGGAATCTCAACCTGTATCATCAGGCGTGCCTCAGGGCACTGTCCTAGGGCCCCTTTTGTTCTTAATATTCATCAACGATCTCCCCTTGCCAATTCAGTCATCCATTCGGCTATTCGCTGACGATTGTGTCATTTATCGCCGCATTTCTTCAACAGAAGATCACCGCATTCTCTGTGAAGACTTGTCTTCACTCGATAAATGGTGTACGAAATGGCTCATGCCGCTTAATATTGACAAGTGTTGTTATGTTCCATTCTGCAGAACAACACCTAAGTACTTACACTCATACTCCCTTTGCGGTTCTTCAGTTCCATCTTCCACGTCCTTCAAATACCTGGGTGTTCATCTACAAAGTAACCTTTCCTGGAACACGCACATAACCTCCATTGTGAAAAAGGCTAACCGCACTCTAGGGTATCTAAAACGGCATCTTTCTACTGCTCCTCCTCACGTCAAACGCTTGGCCTACATAACACTGGTCAGGCCTCAGCTAGAGTACGCCTCTGCCGTATGGGACCCGTCCACTGCCTACCTCATCCATGATCTTGAAGCCGTCCAAAATCGCGCAGCCAGATTCATCACCAATAACTACTCACCTTATGCGAGCATCTCCTCTCTCAAGGAACGCATCGATCTCGCTCAACTGTGCATTCGTAGAAAGGTTTCGCGTTTATCATTATTTCATAAATTCTATCACTTTCATGCAATACGGTCACCCTACATCATTCCTGCTCATAGAATACCTTCACGTATCGACCATCAGCTCGAAGTAGCACGTGTCAAATGTAACACTTCCACGTTTTCGAATTCATTTTTTCCTAAAACCATCATAGAGTGGAATAACCTCCCATCTCGTATCGTCACCATACCTGACCCATCTAGCTTTCGTGTGTCTGTTAGTAATGTATAACGTCTGTGGATAACCTTTTATGCTCAGTTTTTCTTTCTTTTTTTTTCTTCGTTGTTGTTGTTGTTGTTATTGTGTTGTTTAAAATGATCCGTGTCGCTTTTTTTTATTTCCTGTAACCCACTCCTCCCATGTAACGCCCTCCCGAGGGACTCTTGGGAGTAAATAAATTGATTGATTGATTAAACGCTGTTTGGTCATAATTGCTCTGCAGGTCATTGGCTTCATTCCTGACTGGCGCAGTCTACAGGATTCGAACCTGTGAGGGGGAACCCCTCAGTGTAAAATGAAGCTGGATGTTGTAATTATGGTTTTGTACTATCCCACTTTCCACCATATCGTCATGACCCAGAATATTGCTGCCAGTCATAGTAACAGGTTGTGCTTCTCGAGATGTACCATTGTCATATTCGCATCTCCCGTAAAGGAGCAATATCGAACGTCGCCTATTCCCCGAGTAATCATGGCGACACTCGTGGAAACTTGCACGTCGCGTCGTAAATTATCAAGAGAAGACATGCTGGAAGAGCAAAAGCGATTTTCAGTCATTACCAGTACACATGCCGTCAAGTCTCGACCTCAAACGTCCACGTAACGTCGATGCGGATGATCCCCCCCCCCACACACACACACTAAAATGGCGACCACCTACAGGTTGCTGCGCATGCGCGTACGCTTACTTGGATATCGCTTAGAGTTCGCTTTCGCTGCTGCGATATCATAACATTCGACTTCTTTGCACGCAGGTGCTACCTGCCCTAGAATGCAAGGTGGCATACGCGTACAAAATTTTATATTAAATAATAAAAGAGGTGATGTCAGTTTGCCGATGGTGAGTTAATCAGAGTGATACTTAACGGTAGAGCAACTTATTTATTTACATATGGTGAACAAGACTTTTGTGCACGAGACTGCGCTTTTTCAGGGCGCCAAAATATGAACATGGTACAGGCACATATATAGACCTTTTTCAGAAACTGTTTTGGTAGGCTTTCCTCAGGTCTCGCTGTTGGCACGCTGTCATTGAACCTGTCTTCGCGAACCCGGCGTCGTTGACGCCGTCTTCGACTTGCGTCTCCGCTTATTGCTGTGACGTAGGTTTTGTGCTGTATTTTCTAGTTCAATGACTCGCACGGGTACATGCAATGTCAAAAGAATTTAAAGCTGAGAAGACATTCTGAGTCGTAGGGTGCAGCAACTGCGAAGACGTAATCAAAGCGTGAGAGTATATTCCGTATCAGATTTGGACGCTCCGCTTTCGCACATAGACTGTTCGTGCAGTGTAGTTTTTGATGCACACATTGCCTTCGGATAAAGAAAATCAAGATCTCCGTCAACGGTGGGACCGAAACCTCATTGAAATCCTGGAAAGTCGGTTCTGGTAAGCTATTCGCAGGTTGTGACTTGTTTTGGTTGGTATCTTGGCATCTTTCGGTTTGCTCGGTTCATTTGCTGATGAGTGGCCCACGAAAGAAAATGCGTACCCGGGCCGGCCAACACTTCGTTTGCCAACGCCAGTAAGTAATCTACATAATCATTTATTTCGGTAAAATTATCTGGACATTGCCACTGATATTCATCTTTGTCTTACGAAACCAGCCATGCTTCTAGCATACTCGTTATTTTTATAACATGCATTACTCGATTGTCTAATTTCATCGCATATATGTTTTTATTGTTTCACATTGATATGTAAGCATGTTTTATATGGCGAGTCCTCTGATGTTCTTCGACAATTTCTTACATCATCTGCTTTACAGAGCATTATGCACGAAGGACGACGTTTCCTGATGAGGAAGCCACTTTCCACGCCCGACAGTCATCACGCAAATGTCGTGAATTCCTGCGACGAAACAGCAACATGCTGCAATGACCCATCTTCCTCTGAAGATCCTACCGCCCAGTTGCTTCAGTATCTCCCTAAGGGGATTCATGCAAGCCTTTCACGTAAAAACAGCATGACGTCAATCACAAAATAAAATATCAGAGACCATCCCACGGCTATAACAGAGGAAGACGCTCTACCAGCATCAGAATGCACGAATTGTTCCGTGATGAAGGAGACTGAAGAGATATGTGTGCAGTGTACACGGGAGATAAGGAAGAGTTCGTTGTCCACCACTACAGCAGCAGTTCTCCAACTCTTGTCTGTGATCACTTTGTGCAAACAACATTCAGTTTTTATGAAACTCTACCAGAAGAACAATTCCCATACTTTACTGGACTTACGAAAAGAGTATTTGAGGAACATGTCAGAGCTACAAGGACCGTAGCAAATTTATCTTCCTTTCCTTTGTCAACAAAACATCTTGCGTCTTTGTGTTCTCTCGTTATGTGAGTATGCCTCAGGAGCGTTCAACACTTGAGGAAGCACTGTGCCCTCAAGATACTCTGTCCTGAAAGGAGATTTGTGCAACTGATTCGTAAGCAATGCTTGCAAGATCATCCTTAGAATGCCAGTTTCTCTGCCCTTGTGGTTGTAAATCTGTACGACCATCATCTGTGGCACAACATGTTTTTGCGGTCGTGGAGATCCACACACATTTTTTGTCCGCACATGAAGAACCAGTGCGTCCCTACTCTGTAGTTTCTGCCACTTTGAGCAAAGCAGCCCCTACGTGAGACGATGCTTTGCCCAGTCCTGCCGCACACGGGCAAGGCACATCTTGCACTTCTCTGTCAAGAAAAGTAACGGTGACTTTGTACGAACTTGATATAGTCGGTGTTAACGTAACGCCGGCTTGCAGACAACAGCCGTTTCCACCCACTTTGCAGAGCAGAATTCCGATGTGCCCATAGTCGAGGTGGTTGGTTGCCTCAGGCAATTCGCTGTAGTTTCGAAATTCTGCTGGCCGGCCATCAACGCCTGTTTTGTTTATCATGAATTTATACACCACTGAAAAAAAAGAATAGAAATAAAGAAGTGAAATTTTGTAGTCGTTGTACCGTTACGTATTGTATTTGTTAGACAACATAGGACAGAACAAGCACCGTGCATAGTGCGGAACTGTATGGCACTGCACTGATAAACACGCCGTAGAAAATCATATGTTCGAATAAAAGCATATTTAGTTCACTTACGTGATCTCGGTGTCTTGAGCCATCGTCCTGTGTCGTCCACCCATTCCGTGTGAGCGCTTACGGCAGTTATTATTTGCACGTAGTATGTCCGTGATGAAGGAAGACGAGGGTTTGCAAACAAAATGTAATAAAGGGAAAAGGAAGCTTGCGATAAGCATGCGGAATGCTATCGCGATATGGGGACTACGATAGCGAGTTTGCTGAAGGCTGGCAATGGCGGAAGGCCACGTGAGCCCAATATGGCGGCGTCCAGAGATTTATGGAGAAAATGGTCTATATAGTTGATGGGGTAGTGTTTGCATGGGAGTGTAACAACGTCATGGAAAGGATGCGACTACAGGTACAAATCGAAATGACATAAATACAAAAGCAAAACATAACGCACAACAAAAGCGCAACATAACGCGAGCCCAAGGGATCACACGAGAAGCGATCTTGGGCTCGCCCAATCAAGTAAGCGGTTCATTAAAGACAGGAGGTTTGTAGACGGCGCGTCTTCGTGAACCGTCTCATTCATGAGGTTCATGCTGCACCACAAATTTTTAAGCGGTACACAGCGGGTCTGTTAAGTCACCCATGGGTTGAACCGCGTAACTGCGCCGTTAAACCCCTTTGAACCTTCTCTCAGCCACGAAAACGAAAGAAAAAAAGTTGAACCTCATGAAGGTTCTCCCCGAAGGAGGAATGGGTGTGCAGTGTCCCAGTAGCCGCTTACTTGGGTTCGTGTTCAGTCATGTTGTTGGGCCAGCGTGGTTTGCGTGGCGTCCTTATACGCGTTTCAGATTTCCAGACCGCAACGAGCTGATGTGGAATGTGGAATCCGTTCTCCCATTGCGAGGACGTCAACAAGGCAGACAATAGGGCTGTCGTCCGACATGCTTTCCTCGTGTTCTGCAAGAGTAAAGGAGGAAGAGTTATCTCGGCTGCTTACGTGGGCGAAGGTTATAACGGGTAATCCCGGGAACCCCGCCCTGGGCAGTAGTCTCTTCGGGGGATGGTTGACCGGCCCTAGGGGGACTTGAGGGAGAGCGGGCTTGCGATGCTCGATCGTGGTCCTCCTCCCGCCTGCCGTTGTCCGAGATGCGTTGGCTGAAGGTTTTGAGGTCTTGTACGTGGACGGGGCCCGTTTCTTCGTTGTCGCTGCAACGCTCGAGCCTGTAAGTGACCGGAGTTAGCTGTGCGCTTACCCGATAAGGACCGTCCCATCGATCAGCGAGAGAGGCAGCAAAGCCTTTCGCTGCATCGCTAAGGGGATGTGTTCGCCTTAGTACCAGATCTCCAACGCGGTAAATGACCTGGCGCCGACCTTTGTTGTACTGGAGAGACTGCTCCAGTCTTGCGACCTCAAGACTCTCTCGTGCCAAACGAATGGCAGTCGAAATTCTATCGCGAAGATCATTAGCATACTTCGCGTACGAACGACTAGGCTGTGCGTGCTGTGTTCACAAACGTGTTTTCGAGGGGGAACACAATTTCCCGTCCGAAATTCAAATAAGCCGGGGTAAAGCCTGTCGACCTATTTTCCGTTGTACGAGTGGCAAAGCCAAGCTCCGTAAGACGGGCGTCCCAATCTTTATGCCTTTCGGTAAAAGATACCAACATCATCTTGATGTTGCGATTAACCCGCTCAGTTATGTTCGCCTGAGGGTGATAAGGCGACGCCTTTACGTGACGTATGCTCAACGCAGAGCAACTATCGACAAACACCTTACTTGTAAAGTACGAGGCGTTATCCGTGATGAGCTGGTCCGGGAATCCAAACCGGGAAAAAACGTCCAGCAGTCTGTCCCAGATCCGAGCGGACACCAACTTCCGCAGCGGGTAAAGCTCAACCCACTTCGTGAAGTGATCTGTAACAACTAACAGATACTGGTTACCACGGGGACTTCTAGGATAAGGACCCATTACGTCACATGCGACTATCTGCCAAGGTTTCTGGCTAACAATCGGTTGCAGCAAGCCGGGAGGCTGCCCTCCACGCGGCTTAGACTTCTGACATATCGGACAGCTGCGTGTATACCGCAAAACATCCTGTCTCATGCCTGGCCAAGTCGCGATACGACACAACTTAGAATAAGTCTTGCTGCCGCCACCGTGACCCGACAATGCAGAATCATGGAAGTATTTGAGGAATGACTTACGTAGCTTCCTTGGAACTACGATCCGAAAGGGGCTATCACCAACCTCCTCGTCGTCCGCCTGGGGAATGTACCGGACCAGGAGACCATCCTCACTCAGCTGATAGGAGTCGTACCTCTCCTCAGCGCCTTCTGTGCCTTCCAGGTTTGACGTTTCCAGCCACCTTATTTGAGGTTCCCTTCCGGTATTCCACCGAGAAGTCATATCGCTGCAACGTTAAACTCCAACGTGCGAGCCGTCCGGCTGGGTTTTTCAACCGCTTTAACCAGGATAGTGCCTGATGGTCAGTTTGGATAGTGAATTTCGCACCATCCAAATACATGTCGAACTTATGTAGTGCGAACATGATTGCTAGGCACTCCTTCTCCGTCACGCTATAATTGCGTTCGGGAGGCGTCAGCGTACGGCTTGCAAATGCTACGGGCTGGAGTTCACGGTGATGCTCTTGTAACAAGACTGCACCAAGGCCGTAATCGCTCGCATCGCAAATGGGCGATTGAGGTCCGGGAGATACAAGCGGGTAGTTTCCGCAATCGCTTTAGCGAGAGAGGTAAACGCCTGTTCCTGTGCTTGTCCCCACGACCATCGTGCTCCCTTTCGCAACAGCCAAGTTAGCGGTTGCGCTAGGTCTGCGCATCGCGGTATAAACTGTCTATAAAAGCCAATCATACCGAGGAAGCGCTGCAAGCTTTTCACATCCGTCGGGCGGGGGTACTCAAGGATAGCCTTCAGCTTGTCCTCGTTCGGCCTGACCGTGCCGGACTCCACCTTGAACCCGAGGAGATCGATGCTGTTGGTAGCCAACTGCATCTTCCGGGGATTGACAGTCAATCCTGCAGCTTGCATGCGTTCTAACACCACTTTCAAATGAGAAAGGTGTTCCTGGAATGTACGTGAAAAAATTACTACGTCATCCATGTACGCCATAGCGAAATTGTATTTCGCATCGCCGAGCACCTCGTCCATCACTCGCTGAAAACTAGCGGGAGAATTAGACAGTCCAAAGGGCAGTCGGACAAATTCAAATAATCCCCTGTGACAGGTAAATGCTGTTTTCTCAACATCATCCGGTGCTATCGGAATCTGCAGGAATCCTCTACTGCAGTCCAAAGCTGTAAACACGTGGGCGGATCCCAACGAATACATGATCGAGTCTATCGAGGGAAAAGGGTACGAATCTCTTACCGTCACCTCGTTCAGTCGGCGGTAATCCACGCACAACCTTGCGGTTCCATCCTTTTTCGGCGCAAGAACCACCGGAAAAGCCCAAGGGCTGCGGGAAGGTCTCACAGCGCCGGTCTCGATCATTTCATCGAGCGCAGCATCGAGGAGCTTGCGCTTGTGCACACTCAACGGCCGAGGATTACATCGCCAGGGCCTTGCGTCGCCGGTTTCTATCCGGTGCTCCAATCCATGGGTTAGACCTGGTCTCTCTGTGAACATACAGGACAATGGCCGCAATGCTTTAGCGAGCATGCGTCGCTGGTCTGGGCTTCCTGGAAATCGTTTCAGGACGTCCTCCAAAACAGTGGGTACGACCGTCGCTGTTAGGTGTTCTGCTCCGGAAAATAGCTCAACGGACGTGATTGTCCAGCTCCGGGATCCTGGGTCTCCTCACCAGTCCGGTTCTGCTCCGTTTCCGGCGTCGTCCACTCCATGAAGTGGTAGAAGGTAGTACCGCTTGCATGCTGGTAGCCTCCGCGACGTAAGTCCAGGACGAGTCCCATCCGGACAATGAAGTCGCGTCCCAGGATCATCAGTCCCGCCAATCCGGGCAGGTAGATGAAGCGTTGTCTGACACGTTGTCCGTCGACGGTCAAAGTGAGACGTACTGCTCCTCCGGCTGGTACCACTGCATCTGATGCGGGCCTTAGGCAGCTCCTGGTTGTCCGTACGGAAATGTTCCGCTCCCGGCACAAATCGTGGATGGTGTCACCTATCAGGGATACAGCCGCTCCAGTGTCCACCAAAGCTGCAACGTCCTTACTCAGAACGCGCGCCACGATAAACGGTCCGATGTTGCATATGTCATCTTGCGCTCGACATGCGAGTGGGACAAAGGCCACTACGTTATCAGACAAGATAGCATGGTTAGAATTCGCTTGCTTCTTATCGACATTTTCAGCAGCCGACGACAGAATTGAGTCATTCCCAATTACCGCCGCCGGCGTCCCGGGTTTCCCTGCGGGGGTTGTCTGGGGGTGGTAGTGGTCTGCTGCGGGCAGTTACGACGAAAATGACCGCAACCGTGACAACGGGGTTGTGTTCCTGCGTTATTACTTGGTCTAGAGTCGCGCCTGTCCTGCCGTGGTGCATGACGTGCATCACCGACTTCGCGCTCGCGCGGCTCTGCTCGTGCCGACCTCGCTCGGTTCCTCTGCTCATATGCAAAGGGATCCAATGCACGGTAAACTGGCCCGGCGGACGAACCGCCGTGTGTTCCAACAGTCCCACGGGGGTTTAATTCCGCGTCTAACGACTGTCTCGGCCCGTTCCATGCGCAGCTAGGCTCCAGCGTTTGTTCCGGCCTAGGCGGTGGGCGGTACTGCAATTCCGCCAACAAATCTGCTTGGATGACGCCTACTTCTTTAGCCAGGTCATCGAGCGAAGAAAAGCTTCGCCCCCGCAAATAAGGCTTAAAATGAGGGTGACATTGGCGAATAGCGCGGGCCACCTTCTCGCTTTCCGTCGCGAGCGGTTCAGCTCTGCGGTACAGCTCTTGGATTGCCCGGGTATATTCCAACAGGCTCTCCTCCGCGTGCTGCGTTCGAGTCATGAGTTCCTCACGCATACGCATTGCATAATCCGGGGGCAAAAATTCCTCCCGAAACAGCCGCTGAAATTCGGTCATAGACGGAAATGCGGGTTGAGACCGGCGCCACACAGCAGCTGAGCTTACCAATGCAGCGGGTAGTATCCGGCGCAGGACGGCTTCGTCGGTTGCTCCCACGGCTGTCTGGTAAGCCTCCAGGTCCGCAAGAAAATCTTCGACGGACTTGGCGTCGCTGTAGCCCGAAAATGTCGGTATCGTCAGGTTCAGGCGTAGCGGGGGTTCCGAGGACGGCTGGGCGGCGGACGTGCTACTGGGGAGCCGCTGCGACAATAAAGCGCAAAGGGCTGTCATCTGCCGAAGCAGGTCCTCCGCTACTGGCGGGTCGTCCTCGTAGACGGGCTCGAGAGTGGGCCTCTTGGGCGGCATGGCCAGCAAACGCACACTCCCGAACTACAAATAAACAGCAAAAGCGACAGCGAGCGAAGGGCACGGGCGACAAATGCTATGAACAACACTCCGAATGCAGTAGCTGTCAGTGCCTCCCGGCGTGCGGCGAGACCGGTCGAGCCCCACGTGTGGGCGCCAATTTGTGGGATTCCGCCCCCTCGATCCCACTTGGGGTAGAACCCAACCGGTCTCCTACCGAAACCACCGCACCGACAGACACAGACACAAATTAATCAATACCTCGTTTATTGTCCCACAGGACGTTCACTTACGCCATAGTGGTGCAATCTTCCTTCTCGGTCGTTCGCTCACACTCCGTCTGTCTTCCGGACGCTGAGCATTGCCTTAACAAGGTTCTCCTCCAACATGCGCGCCCTCTCTGGGCGTGTAACTTAATCCCGACAGCATGTGCGCCCTCTCTGGGCCCCAGCCGTGGAGCGCGACTCCACAGGTTGAAGATACGCATAGTTCGTTAGCTCGTTGCTTGTGCTTTGTCATGTACACACTTATATGTCCACATTGTTTCATTGCTTGCTGTGAGACAGTACTTTGAAAACAGATGTTTCAAAAGGTTCGTTTGCTTCGCCTTTTGTGTGGGCAGAAGCAGTTTTAATGTTTCCTTGGAAACTCGCAGGTCCCCGTGATTGCTACTGTGCCAAATGACATACGGAGACAGCTCGAAGGCACAAGTGAGTCCGGAATTCTATCTCGCTGAATGGCGTTCTTTTTTTCGCACACCACTTATTTTGAAATCTTGTTCTGTGTTCCAGTGTTGAAGAAACCGACGCGGGAACCGGGATACCTGAGCTGCCTAATATAACATGTCGTGCGTCTCCGATGACTGTATCTAAATGTTTGCAATCCTTTAATTAAACATTGCAGGTCCCTGACATCGTGCGAGTAGGTAAGTTTCACGCACAGTGAATCACAACACGTAGGTTTGAAACCTGAACTGCTTGACTCAAGTTCTGATCTCAATATTTCGTCAGCAGGTATTCTCGGCTATCCGTGTGTCTGCTTGGACTTTCGTGTGGATGAAGCAGCGAGTAATCCACAGTGAGGAGTCACAGTGCACTGCACTCTGCCGCACTCTTATGTGTGTCAACAGAGTTTGCGTTCTGTGCAAGACTCTATCTATCGGTGTTTTATCGACAACTCAACCGGAAAAGTGCTTGTTGTGTGCGCACGTGTTTCCTTTCCCTGCTCATACGCCCGCATTCCGGCTCCAAGCGTTGCAACGCAGGAGTGTTGGATGACCGCGGTAAAGTAGTTTAAATATGCCTACTGCATTCGTTTTGTATGTGGCTGTATTTCTTGGAATCCCATGCATAGATATCGTGACACTGGAAAATAAAGTGAATTCTGTTTTTATATCGTGCATATCTTTGTCAACCGGATGGGTCAAGTGAGGGAAACGCGGTACATAGCATGGAACACGGCGGAGGGGCAGGGGAGCATGGGGAGGTGAAAGACCGCGAGGGAAAATACAAAGCACTGGCAACCGGCTGATGGTGAGCTCTGAGGACGCGGTTCAAAGCCGTGTAGAAACCCTCTAACTCAGCGGCCACATTTTTGCTGTTTTGTCACTCCTGAGTAAGCAGTAGTCAAGCGGCGCAAGATTTATAGTGATATGCAACCCCGTTGCATATCATATCATATCCTCTCACGCAAAAACTCCCCGTCAATAGTATGTATGTGACTGGGCCATGTTAATATTTTTATAACCTGGAGAAGTGCAGTCTCGTGAACGAAAGTCTCGTTTTTCATGTGTAAATAAGTTTCTTCAGCATTCTTGGGCTTGTTGAGAGATTATCGATGCTTTCTCTCTGCACTGGGACAATTGCTTCAAAAATTTTATGTTGAAGTGTGTAATAGCAATATTGTTGGGAACCGTGCGAGTGGCGTGTTATTTATTGCGTGTAAAATAACAAGATATGACAGGTCAATAGAGGACGTACGCCGTAGCTGATGAAGACAAAACAAGGAAAAAATATGGACGGCCATAATACGAAATACAAATGAATTATTTTTAGAGTTGTTTTCAAGTAATCATTTGGACAGCTTTGCTGCACAAAAAGTGTGAAATGCGACTTCATCTAAAATACAGGGTGTGTGCAGAAAAACATGACCCGCATTTAGGCACACAGATTGTTGTCTACCTAACTAACGAACTTCCGGTGGCGCACGATGGCGCATTTATGCGTGCGAAATCTGTAGAAAAATTGTGGAAGCCATATTCAGCTTAAAAAATAGACGGAGCAACGAAAACGTCGACCTCCGTGCATCAGAATAGGGCAACATGGTGGACGTAGGGGAGTTAAGTACCGCTAGGGGAGCTATCGGTGCATAAATCGAAAGATGTCCCACATGGATGCTCATCGGCAGTACCCCTAGCGGTGCCTGCACATAACTCTCCTGAGACCGAAATTCACTGTGATGCCCGCCCTGTGCATGGAAGCCCATGTTTTCGCGCTGTTTATTTTTTTTACGCTGAGTACGGCTTCCAGGATTTTTTTTGTAGCTTTCGCACGCATAAATACGCCATCATACGCCATCGGAAGTTGCTCGGGTAAGTAGACAACGAGTTACATGTAAACATGCGGGTCACGTTTTTCTGCACACACCCTGTAGTAAGGGAGTATACGATAGGGACATTTATACGATTACAGCACTAACATGACGATCTAGATTTCGCAAATTTCAGCGGCCACGAGTACGTACATTGCGCCGGGATCATGAAAAAATGTGGCCGCGATATCAAAGTAGAGGTCGCCACGACCCGTGCACTCACCTCAAACTGAGCTCCTTGTTTGCTCATTCATGCTCGCTCTTCCGCCTCTCGGCTATCGGTTTGCTCACTCATGGTCAACTCATTCGTCACACTGAGCATGAGTGAACATGCTCGTGAGTGTGCATTTCGTCAAGTATATCTCGTTCGTCCATGTAGCAGTGGCAGGCGGTTAAGACTGGCACGTCGTATTATTCTACCAGGTTAGAGCAGTCTCGTATGTATAGGACACCGTTACACGTAGCCCTGTTACAACGGAATTGCCACAGTTCAGGTTATGCAAAGATTCTGAACGGTCTATTACGCTACGATGTTTAGGTTGATAGTGGGGAGGGATCCACTTAGAAATTATCGTCCGGTTGATTTACATAGTCAGGAGAAGTTTGTTACCGTTCACTACAGCTCTTCATTTGCTTACTCATGCACACTCACTACCTGTTCAGCTCTCCATCTGCTCCTCATGCTCACTCACTCTCTGCTCGGATACCCATGTGCTGACTCATGCTCACTGAGTCCCTGCTGAACACCCCCTATGCTCACTCAACTCACTCACTCACTGCGCAGCTCTCCATGTGCTCACTCATGCGCACTCACTCCTAGTTCAGCTCACCATATGCCAACTCATGCGTACTCACTCCCTGTTCAGCTCTTTATGTGCTCCTCATGCTCACTCGCTCACAGCTCAGCTCCATATGTTCTCACTCCATGCTCAGCTCTCCATATCCTCACTCATGCGTTATCACTCCCTATTCAGCTTCCCATGTGCTACAAATTTACTTTGTCCATCGTGCCGTTTATTTTTGGCAGTGCACTTTTGCGGTGAACATTAACATGCCCTATCTGAATTTCCGCACGTAACTACGCTTGAAATATAGGAGCATAGTTTTCCAAAATGTTTTGATGCATACACGTTTTCGTTACAGTTATGGTACATGAGCCTGTTTGGGTACAACTGGTAGACTCCGAGTTACAAAACGCCTGTAAAGTGTACTTTCATTTCCGCTACTTTTTGGGGACTGCTTGAGCAGCCGGACCTCGAAACGAGCGAGCGAGGTCGCGGTTTCAGTGTACAATACCGCACTGAATCTTTCGTCCTTCAGGGGACAAGATGGAGCAATTCATGAAGAAGAAAGCAGGGCTGCCAAGCAAAGTCGCTGTGGGTTTGCCGTACAACTCCGTACGACGCCTCAAGCTGAACGATGACGCAGGAAGGACTACATTGGCGAGAGGCATCAGTCAGCTTCTCCTGGACGCAAAGTTGGATGGCGTCATGCTTTATTACGACGAGCTTTCTGAAGCGGACGCTTCCAAAACGCAGTCAATGCTACAGGTGCGTACCGCACCAGCCGCATATTTATTCGAACAAAGGCATACGCACAAGCGTAGGCTGTCTCGAACCTTTACGTTTTCAATGTACACAAAACGTGAGCATTACTTGTAATGTTGACAGTTCTACTACGACACTGTAATTTCAGTCATCACCGCGTCTACCACAGCAATTACTTTGTGTTAAAGATGTGTCACCACGGCTGTGAAAGATGCAGTCTCAATGGTCGAAATTGAGGAATAGGTGTCGTGCGACGGATAATGCCAGGAAACGTGCCGCTAAATACTCGACCAGATGGTGAGGTACGAACAAGAAAGAGTGCACTGTATACAGTGTGAGCGCGTTCGCTGGCAAAACCCGTGTTTCTGCAGGAGGCCCATGGCAACGTACCGTAGGTTGTGCTGTTGCGCCGCGCGCAAATCATATACTATGACAGGGCAGGGACCACCTTTCGTCTGCCGCAATGCTATCGCATTTCGTACGCCATTGGCAGTACGCCAGATAATACTCCAAATTATTTGCACATGCATGGGCGTTTCTAAAAGTAGGTATGGTATTTATTTATTTTTTTTATTTTTTTGCGTGAGGAATTCAAATGCGGAGAGCATCTCTGTCCAACTTCAATATTTGGCAAAGTAGTAACAGCGCTATTCGTTGCACTCCACACAGGCGGTACTTATATGCGATAGACTGACTTCACTGCGTGACTTTATAGCGATGCGGTTGCGCTGCTGTCTGTTTGGTGGGCGAAAATCGCGCGATCATTGAGTCACTGGGTATTTTCGGTCGTTATTAAAGGCATGCCGACAAGTGGTGTAGCTATTAGATGTGCTGCGCGGTACAGAAAGGCCAACTACGCCGTACACTGCGGTTTCCTACTCCCTTATGCCCATGTCTGCTCTATGCTCATGCACAGATGCACCGGCTTGTTTACACATAGAAGTCGGTCTATATATACAAGTAATTCATGGCTGACAGACTTTTGCTCGAGAGAAATGAGTAAGCAAATTTATAGAAATTAAACTTTATGAGGACGAACGCAATGCTTATCGGGACAGCGGCACGTGCTACAATTCACGTGCAGCAGGCAACATGGTAGCGAGCAGTGTCTGCAGTAGTGGAACAGCGATGCATAATCATGTTCATTGTGAAGGAGAACCTCAAATTAGCTCAGATTTTGCAAAGATTACGAGCACAGTATGAGGAATAAACGCTGTCAAGGGGAAGAGATTACGAATGGTGCAGACAGTCTCGCGAAGGGCGGGATCTTCAGCTTTCACATAGCGATCTTCATCGTCATATTCCAGGTTCGTGCGCTCCAAAGCCGATGTCATAGGCTCATGGTAGAGCTTGTGGCGAATGGCGTGCCGAAGTGATGCATTTAACGCGCGCGGGATAAGGACAAGTTGATAAGATTGGGCCCATGATGACGAATGGACTACATGAACACGTTCGTCCGTCTGTCTTCAGACACGACAATAAACATCGCCGCTTTGACGCATCCTTGGGGAAACCTACGAATAACGGATGGGGACGTCGCATCCTCTGTAATAATAGTATCGGCAGAGTAGAGACAATAGCTCAGGAGCATTTACTGTTCAGAGTTTATTCCTGGCTGTATTTCACGCCAGAGACAAAGGGAAGCAACATGGAATGCCCATATAATGCTTCCCCGCCGCCAAAGAAAAGCAACATGCAGACGTCTGCTGGGAAGTCCATTGGAATTGTCTTCTGAGACATGCGGAGTGTGATCCATATGGTCCCAGAGGAGGGGGTCACGATTAATGCCAAACATTACTCTATGTTGATAAAGGGTGCTGTTCGAAAGCAATTCGACAAGGCCTAGAATGTTGTTGCTCACTCTCTCACCCCATGAATGCTGACCCTCACGCGGCGAATTTTACGATAGCACCCCTGGCCAAAATGCGCCGCCGGGAGGAATTGCCCCACGCCAGTTACATCGCACGCTTATCACCAAGCGATTACCACTTGTTTGGGCCCCTCAACGAGCAGCTTTGAGGAAAGGCGTTTCGCAGCAGGTAAGGTCCTCCAAAAATGTGTGCTACAGTGGCTACCACAGCAACGCACTTTCTTCTGCCTGCTAAATACTTTGAAAAGAAAATGATGTAGTTTGGTGCTTCCCGAATTTTCCATTGTATTTGAAGAAACATGTACCGCTGAACATTGAAGGAACCTTGTACTAATAAACTTTGTGGGATATTTGGTGCATTTGGCTAACAGGGGAACTTACAGGAGAAGGAGACGAGAACAACTACGGAGAGGAAATGAACGAGAGAAGTACACTTTCAACTTGGCATGCTATGTTAGCTGATTTAGCATGATTGAGCCTCCCTGATTTACTCAGGTTACACAAAATGCAGAGCTAGACTTCCTGCGTCTTCAAAGATGCTCTCCAGAAAATTACACGTTATCCCTAAACGGACTATCGCATCCATCTCCGTCGATTGCAAAACTTTAGTATCACAATATTCATCGGTGATCCCTGACAAGAGCTGCGAAAACCCCAAGTGGGTAGATTGAGTATACGCTGAGCAATCGAATGAAATACATCACATCGAAAGAGCAGACGATGGAGTATGAAGTCCCTTTCCACCAGCTCTCTCCAAAGTCTTGAAAACGTCACGCCCAACAGGGGCAATGAGAACGCGTTTTCTCGCACAACTGATCAGTGGGGTCGGCGAGCATCTGAAATGCGAGGTCTCGAGCAGACAGCCAGCGTCATGTCGGAATCGTCGTAATACGAAAGTGACGTCACTTCGCTTCCATGCGGTTCTGGAGATTACAGCGTTGAAGAAATTGTGTTGAATGACGACTCTTACTCCACAGACCTTCTGCAGTGAAAACGAACCGTCCGGTGGTGACGACACTACCGGTGACGACACACACCGGTAAGCCTATCATATCCGATCGCTCATTATGATTGTGTACTGCCGGGCATTTTGACATTCGTCCACTTGGAAATGACAAATGCCTCTGTACTCGCCGTACTCCAGTGGAACCTGGCGAACACCGGGTGTCGGTTACCTCGGAAATTGCAGGGTCTGTTGGATCGGCGATCACCTGCTCCTCAATGACGTTTGTCTGCGGAGGGAGCTCGCTGGTTGACGCACCCATCTTTTGTCGTGATGACCGCCGCGTATTCTAGAGCGATCGACTTGACAGTAAGTGCAGTGTCAAAAGACTTCTCATACGTCGTAAATGGTGTTATTTCATTCCCATTTCATTCCGAGCAAATGGATAACGCTTTACTAAAAGTTCGCTGCTCTTAGTCAAATAAATCAATACTTTTCTTGTTTATTATTGTTTCACACAAGCGACTTCGATTCACTGCGTATTTGTTATTCACAATGTGGATTTATAGGTACCTTGGCATAAGAAACCGAAGGTAGATACCAGGACGTCCTGTGCGCAGGATCAGGACGCTGTACCCATCAACTTCATAGAGCACGGGGGGGGGGGTATGTTTATTAAGAAAAAAAGAAAAGATAGAGTGGATAATGCGAGCAACGTAAGTATCAAGTGGGCCACTATATGCAGAGAGGCATATCCATTGTAGGAGTTATCGTTATTGTCATTGCTCTTTTTGTATGTTCATCAAAGCTGGTTTGCTAATGAGAAGACGTAACTGTGCACACTATCAAAACATTATCGATGGGTTCCGACTTTTCATAACCATATGCGGTGAAGAAATGCTGTATTGTGAACTCACAAATTATTGAGCGGTTATACTAGTCATAGTGTTAGTCATATGTGCATGCACTGGCCGTTTCGAAAGTTTTAACACTTTGTACGAGTTAGCATGCCTCACAAGCAGTGTAGACTTGTAATCAAATATTGGAACTACAGTGGAATGGGTTTTTCATTGTACGAGTACGGTTTTTCATTGTACATTCAATGTTTTCATTCGGAATTTTCATTGCAAATCATTCTGGAGCACAAACCAAGCTTATCCCACGACGAGGACAAGCACTGGTACTTGTGTAATGCATATGTTGAATACCAGCTTTCAGCTTCTCCATAGAGTTTCGTTTGTACCACGTTTTTCACCTATGCTGAAAAAAAAAAAGAAGGAAAAAAGAAACTGGTGCCTTTTACCCTGAGCATGGATTTATGCTTCATTTCTAAATGGATGATAGAGGTCAGTGCCAATGTGTGTATTACCACAGTTTTATCTCCTCCTGTGTACATTAAAGCTTTGTGAATATGATACAAATATTAAATGTGTCAAACAAAAGCTGATTACATTACGTGAGTACATTTTATTTCCCTCCTCCTCGCTATCTTGAGTGCTGGCATATAGGTTCACGTTGGCAGGGTGGTAACAGGTTCCTTCTTTCCATACAATATATGAGTAGCGCCGAATAGATGCTGAAACAAGAAAAAAATTAAGACGAAGAAAAAAAAAAAAACTTACTATCATGCACATATCAATGCCCAATACCACCATATTCTTGAACCTTTGGAGTGTCCTCTGTGCACTGGAACTGGAATTATACTAAAAGTCACAGGTGTGCATGTAGTTCATTAGACACCATTCGTAGCCAGTTACTAAAATTACATTTTAAAGAAGTTCATTAGAATCACCAACGTAATTCAGAAAAGTGTTTGCAGTTGGACCAAAAACAATGTGCGTATTGGAGGGTTCATAACACAGTGTTTGTCTCTGCATAAAACGTGGTGGCCCTGGAAAGGGCCTTTTTTTACTTGGGTTTCACTGGCTCGCTAAGTGTGGAACGCAGGTAGAGGCCTCACCTCTAGAACCTAAACATAAAAATTCACTATGTAACAATATCAAGCCTTCACAGTACGTAAGCAATATAGTATATCACTCGTGGAGGCTGATACGCTGCATGAGCTGCCGGTTTCACAACATGAACATTCACTCTGACTCAGAATTAAATTAGTTCACTGCACAACACAGATATTAAACTTTCCTAATAAATAGAAACTTGTCATACTCACCACCTGAAGCAGATTTCTGCTACCATTGCCATCAAGCTGCTTCTCTCCACCTGTTGTAGAAATTGAGCACTTTGTTGGACAATGTGATGCATAAAAGTGTAATGCTGAATGGGGCTATTCTGTTGGAAGGCTGCCTCCTTGGCTTGCTCACAAAAATGATGGTCAGTACATGCTGGGTTACATGAGCAAAGAAAGATGGGCTTACTTTTTCTCAGCCTCACTTTTTCTGTGAGAACATAGCAGTGACTTTTAAATCGCAAACCGGAAAAATTAGAGCGATGCCGTCAAAAACTTGATATGCTAGTGTGGCCTAAAGGGGTTTGGTACATGATTGCCGGCCGTGGTTTATACATATTCAGACGTATGTTCGCGGAAAAGAATGTTTGAAATCCGCGGAAAGAGCGTGAAAGAGCGTACCGCAGTACATACTTTTTGTTATATTGTTCGGAGTGAGATACTCTCCGTTCTATTGTACGTACTTAAATTCCGAGTGTATATTTACATTGAGTCATCTAGATCTCGCGCGTCTATCTGGAGGCCCTTCGTGGCATGTGATATCAATACACCACACTTTTGTGGGGCTTCATTCGAGATGTACTGGAAAAAATGCTTACCTGGTCATCCGGTACGTCGGTGGTGTCCATTTGCTCATGGAACAATGTGAGCACAGCATAGGACTTTGGCCTGTTGCATTTTGCTGACATTCCCATACGGGATCGCAATAGGTCCGCCTCCATGTACGCTTCTTCAGCAAAATGCGAGGAAACGTGCAATTCTTCTCCCACGACAAGAAGCCTGCCGGCGATTGCAGCTTCCAACTTTCGTTTTGCGTCCCTGTCCTTGGGCTCGTGAAATGTCATTTTTGGATTCGCCCCGTACAACTTTTCGCCTCAGGAACACAACGACGCGTTCCCGAACTCTACGATACGTTGCAATTTCACCACTTAGCGAAATTCACAGCAATTTCGAATAAATAGGTTGTTTCATCACGTAGCCATGCACGCCGCCATCTCCAAAGCAGACGATGTCTCCGAGAAAAAATGTGGGAACGGCACCGGGGGCGCGCCGCCTTCGCATTGGGCCTGTTGGCTCCTGCGTCAGAATGATGTCATCGGAGGTTTCGCTGATCGAAAAAGCTCGTTTATTTAAGACGCAAACATGTCTCAGCAGTGAAAATCGCTGAAGTCGATTGTCAAATTATGCCAAGCATTCTGGTAACCATTTCCTACTTATGTCACCGGATGCCATGGTCCCTTTACGCTCTTGGTTAAAACATGCTATTAGGAAAGTTGATCTCCCTTTCAAACAGGTGAATCAAGGAGTCATATGCATTCCTTTCCCGTTGTTCTCATACGATATACCTCTAGTAGTTCTCTGGTTGATAAATTTTTGATCCGGTATAATATGTTCACTTCGCTAGTGCATGGCTGACACTTGCATGTTGAACAATGAACGGTTAGAGAATAAGTGGTGTTGATTTTTTTTTTTTTTTAGAGAGAGAGGTGGTTTTCTGACGCGCACGTTCAGGCAGTGGCTCCTCTATGCAATATACACATTATGTGTGCTGTCTTGATAGAACACACCCGCGAGGTGAATACAGTATGCGTCACTTGCGAGTTTTTCCTTTGAATGTTTATTTGGTAGGTCGTATGAAGCATAGCAACAGACGACGCTATGGACCGTACATGCTTGTAAGTGTATATCCCTGTCAGTACACCTCATTACTTTTAATGACACATTGGTATTTCCTGTCGTTTTATGTGCGGCATTTGTGCGTCATGGCGTGTGGCCGCTATGGGTGCGCCGAGGGCGGTTACAAGGGACAACAACAAACAGCTATAACGTTCAAACGTTCAGAAGTAGGAAATGAAAAAGCCTACGCCTTCTTTTATAACGACACAATGTGAGTAAAGCAAGTGGACACACTAAAAAGAGTAAAAAATTTGGCTGTATGGTGTGACATTAATATTGGTAAAACATAAAAGAGCACATCAGTAAGGATAAAGAAAAACGAACACATGAAAGGAATTAGTTACTCAACGAGACGTGGAAAGAAGAGGAGAGGGGAGAGCAGGTATAGGCATCGGAGGTCGGATAATGTAGTCTTTGGTTTGTGTTGTGTTTTGCGTTGTCTATTAGGTGTCGCCCTGTAACGTTTTTTTAAATCAATTTTAAGAAAGTGGGCTCGTGCAACCTTGTCTTGTGTTCCGCCGCGTAGTGCCTTTTTTGCGAACAAGTTTAATTATGGGTTCCCTCATCGATTTTTTGCAGAGCCTGACTACTGAGTACAACGCTGGGTACTACACGCTATTCAAGTTCAAGTTCAGTAACATCGCCGCGAGTCCGAAAATTCAAAAGTTCGTGTGGATGGCCAGTAGGTGAGTGCGGCCCAGGCGGGCACATGGAATTACATTCCTTGACTACAAATGGGAATCGTGATCACACTGAAGTTCCGGAATCCATGGTACACTACTAAAGTCAAAGAATAATTTCTAGAACAGTGAAAAACGACTAAATACCGTATGCATTACGTGTGCGATGGAACTATAATAGGGCTGGACGCACCACCTTTTCAACTAAGGGAAGTTCCATTGGTCGTTTTTGATGTAGTGTGTCTGTATGGGTCCAGTACAAGACATTCACCACGGGGTGGAAGGACCACGGATGGAAGGAACAATCACATAGCGATAGGGATCTGTACATACTGGCTTTGCACAGCGGCCTCCAGAGTTCTTGCTAATACCCTGGAACATTGATGTCTTGCAGAGACACGCTGGTCGTGCGGACTCGAGAGTTTGTCACATGCGTACGCTGTGCGGATGAGAGCCAACAAGCTTGAAATGACCGTCCACAGCTGGGATTGTGACACGCTTCACTTGTAAACACATACTCCCGTGGAGCCATGGAGCGTTTGCTCGTCTCTCTTTTTTGTATCTGTACTTACTGGCTTTGCAGTGCGGCCTCCAGAGCTGTTGCCATTACCCTGGAACATTGATGTCTTGCAGAGACACGCTGTTCGTGCGGACTCGAGAGCGTGTCACATGCGTACGCTGTGCAGATCAGAGCCAACAAGCTTGAAATGGCCGTCCACAGCTGGGATTGTGGCACGCTTGGCGTGTAAACACATACTCACGTGCAGCCATGGAGCATTCGCTCATCTCTCTACTTGAATATGTACTTACTAGCTTTCCACTGTACCTCTAGAGGTGTTGCAAACATCCTGGAACATTGATGTCTTGCAGAGACACACTGTTCGTGCCCACCCTAGAGTGTGTCACATTCCTACGCTGTGCCGATGAGATTTAACAAGCTGGAAACGGCCAAGGACGTCCGCCGACCCAGAGATGATAGAAGTGAAAACAGCATGTCTATAGGCCTTATAGTTTTTATGAAAAATATGTATCTACTAAAAATTCGCCCTGTATATATATATATATAGTTGAAATAAATGGGAGACAGAAGACGAAAGTAGGGGAAGTAACAGAAAAAGGGGTTCATTAAAACTTAAAAATTATAAAAGTTAGGGATGATGTCTACGTTACGGCGGAAGCTCTGCCTTCTTCGGGACGAAAGAGCTAAATGTGTTCCTTCGCTAGGTGTCATTATCATTAGGTGTGATAGTGAGGCATTACCGAAGCTAGTAAAACTTTCAGTGGCAAAGGATCAGGAAGCTCTTACACACGCACACACACACACACACCCACACACCCACAAAGGTAATTGGAGAACAATGAAATATCCCCAAAATACTCACTGTGCGACTATTTTCCGTATATGCCATAACATACAAACATTCATTTATATCCACTCTAGAATCCCCTAATCGGCCCAAACCATGACCGAAGGTTTTTTTATCGTAGAGATAAAAACCATTCGAATAGGAAAAGAGCAATATTGGAATCTCAACGCACGCAGAAGTCACGATTCTCCCCTGCACCCCCTGTTGGCACGTGCATCCGTCCCACCATGGGATCCCCGTCGTTCCGCAGTGCAGCATCAAGCAGGTCGGTGCAGATCGTTACTGAGAAACGACGATCAGTTTCATAACCCTTTCCCGCTCCCGCGCACACGACCACCACCTTCCACATACATACCTAACAGACGACGGAAATATGCCAGCCCTATGAGGTGCAGCGCCGACGAAGTTGATACCAAAAAGACACCGGAGACCAAAACCAATATCTTGCTACGCCTTTTCGAGTGTAACGATATGAACAGTCGATCGGCGCGTTGCGCAACAACCCGCAAACTGGGAGGGCAGCCGCATACCAGCCGCCAGGACACTCACGAATCCTCACCTTACGCACCTGGTATTTGCATTCACGCTTTCAGTACACCCCTATCGCCACCGTGCCCCGCCCAGGCTTGCTCCGAGCAGTGGGCGGGTGCCCCACCAATCCCCGCCCACCATTGCGACATCACAAACGACGCAATACCTGTTTAATTTAGGAACGTCACTGTAAACGACCTGCACCCAAAAGATGACATCTGGCCAGGAGCTGGGACGCACGGTCGCCGAAGCCCTGATGCGTAGTCGCCGCCGAGACGCAAGCATGCGTAGCATACATTGTCATCAGCCTTATAACGGGTCCTTGGAGTTCAGATTCAAAGTCCATCATACACAATGAAGTTGAACTCGAGTTCTGAACTTGAATTCCGGCCAATGATATAATGGGCTGTGATATCAAATGATGAGTAATGATGTTATGGGCCTGTGATGTCCAATGATGGGTAATGATGAGATAGTGAGGCGATTTTATGGGTTGTGGGCAAGGCCGGACATGATGTGATATTGACTGAATATTTCGAAAAATGCCGACCTATGCTCGCGGAGGCGTCCTCGCCGCGCGTACAAGGCCACGGCGTGCGCGAGACGTTTTGACGCTAGGAAATGTCCCACTTGTTTCGGGCTTAACACATGTGCTCGATGCGCACCGGCATCACAGCTGCCGTCATTCTCATTGGTAATCTTAAAGGGACTATGAAACGATTTTTTTCTTCGTTTCGTTCGAAAGAAGACATTTTTCTGAGTCTAGAACCGAAATTTTACTTTCGTCGCGCGAGCGGATTTCTCGGGAGCGAATTTAAACGCAGCGGCGAAGGGAGGACAGCTAGCGCCGCGCCGTGACGAGCTGCCGAGCGGAGACACAACGGGTAACTTGACGCGACCACGGCCGGCTCAGCAACACGTCATCGTGACGTGTTGCCGAGCCGAGGAATCCCGCCAGGAGCATGCGCCGTAGGATCCCGCGTATGCGTTCATCGGGAGTGGTAATCTCCATGACAGCAGCTTTCGCGTGATCGGCAGATTTCGGCAGTGGCGGCAGCCACAGCGTGAGCTCGCGGCATTACTTGCCATTGTGCAACACCGGTGACGTAACGGGGAACCGAGGAGCGGTCCGTACAGTTACACCATCGGCAGGGAAATATGCGCGGGAGAGGAGGAACGCGGAAGAGACATTTCCAGCGCGCGCTCCTCGCATAGTGGAGCGATTTCGTCCGGAAAAATTTGTGGCATATTAGTTTCTCTGCGGGAAGAACAGTTTCCATCGAAAAAAAGTATGGGGGTTCGGGAAATTTCATAGTCCCTTTAAGTACTTGACCTCTCTCGCGCTTCCTCATAAAGTGGAGGCGCCGGGCGTGACATTAGAGCCGCATGAGGTTCGGCGTGGCGCTTTTCTACGCGGCCTTTACCCCTCCTCTTGTAAAACTTGGAACGCAGGTTCACATAGATTCAAATAAGTGTGTTTTACATTTATCCGGCATAACTTGAAAACGCAAACCCTTCAATTAAGTAAGCTAAGATTTTATGCCATGTGAAAAAGTTATCTTGACAAATACAAATACCTCCCCACCCATCATTCTGAAATCAAGTTGTTGTTGTTTGAGCTCGCTGAACGCATTTACAAGTAGCCGAGAACCTTGGTTTTGGTATGGCAGTGTAATCAACTCTATCTGGCAACATACGAACTTATCATCGCACGTTAAACAGAAAACTTCACTGGATGACCCGCTCAGAACTAAACGCCTTTCGCAATGATATTGCTCACTTTTCCGATTCGTTTCACAGTTTAGCTATTTGCGAATAGAAATTCGGTACGCTGCAAGTTGCGGTTAGCGAGAGCATGCCAGCATCACGCGCCGCGAGCTACTGTTGCGGGTGGTACATCTGAGGATGAGGGTACGAATTTACTTTCCCTTCGCTCCATTCTACTAACATTCTACTCTTTGGAGTCTGCTTATAAAGCATGCGACAAGTATATCGTCGGTGACATGAGAAAGTGACTTCACATTCTTTCTGCAGGATGAATGGAGTGTTTTTGGTCATTGAAACGCTAAGCAAGATCATGCCTAACCCGCTGCTCCCAAATGCGTTCTGCGAAACTCGTGAAAAAAACTATTCCATCGTAAGTGCATATGCTTCAATTTGTTAAGGACGATACCACACTTTAGGTGAAGTACATGCAGTCTAGGTACACAAGCATACTATGGCTACGTTTGTCCGTATGTATTGTGGCACCATCACGCCCAATGTAATATATTATTACTGTGTGTGCCAATGTCAATAATATATCTCGTAAATCAAAGCTCAAATCGGGCGTCGCAGATGTTTCGACAAAGTGTGTTTCTGTTCACCTAGCCCTGTAGTGCACCAGCATTGTTCGAAATATCGGAAACTCGGATCTTAGACTTCGGCATCGACTGACCTCCACTGAAGCGCTCGACTCCCCAATTATCGAACGTCCCTACTAAATTTTAGGTATTTAGCACAAATCAGATTTAGTTTCACGCGTTACATTCAGTATATTTAAGAAGTTAAGAAAGCTAGTCCACATGAACTGTTGTGTCAACAGTATAAATATATCACATCTTAATTACAGATTCGGTGCCCTCCGTGTCCTGTTTAGGTCCCCGCAGTTTCTCGGTTCTTCTCTCGCTTCATGAACAAGGTTAGGGTTAAGAAGAGGAACAACGGTGTCGTTTACTTATTAACCGAATTACGTAAGAGGAGTCCCGGAAAAGGGCTCCTATAGTAGCACACCGACGCTGACGTCCTCAGTGCAGCGCGTACATGAGCGAAGAGTTTTCAACTCAGCAGTCTAACGATAGAGGACGTGTTCACGTACGTACACTCTCAGGGCCAATTCTCACTTGGCGACGCTCGACGCGACGCCGTGAGCGGGCGGCGGAAGTAGAGGTGTATTTCCGCCACCCCATCAGAACGCACAATTTTCATGTTCCCGCCACAGTGGCATTATGTCGTCCAAACCGGACGCAAAATCTATAGGTGTGACCACTCGGTATCATCTTATTGGTAGCCAGTATATGGTTCTCGATAGCTCTCGCCGTCGCCGTGAAAGAAGTTCGGCATGGCAATTTTTTGGCACCACGTCTCTCCTCTCCTAACGCCGGAAATGCACGTCTATTTCCGCCGCCCGCTCACGACGTCGCCTCGGGAGTCGCCAAGTGAGAGCTTCCTTTTGGTTAGTATTTCGCCCCGAACCGCATAGCATTATTTGGAGTGTTATCGCGCTGCATTCTGATTTGTTGAAGTCGATTTGTTGTTCCATGTTGTTCTATGTGTATGCTATTCTTGGAAAGCCAAAAAAAAAAAAAGCTTTCTCCTCGAGTCGAGTTCGAAGGAGTAACGGCGTTATTGTGCTCGAGTGAAGCCCATGAGCGTGCTACGTCGCAGCTTCCTGCACTCTTAGAAATGATTTTAATCGCATAGCACATTGCTAACCAACCGTCATAACGAATGACATCGTTCTCTGCCCTGATTTGCTGAATGCAGGAGGCATACGCCTCTCTTCTGACACTTATGCAGTTGGCTACTAACCTGCTCTGCGATGGAGTTCTCCTTTAAAACTGTAGACTGCAGAAACCATCCCTCCAGAATTGTAAAATAGATTGCAAAGAGAAAGGTATCCCCTCCTCCGGATTCAGTAGGCTGCACCAGAAATTCGAAAAGACTAAAGGTTTTTTATGCCGTTGTCACTGTGCTTCGTCGTAAGCATACATCCAAATCTGGGTTTCCTTTAACCAGTGTCGTGCGCGGCATTCAAACCCTAAACCAACATCGCGACGCGCTGATATATTGAACAGAAGGTTGCTTCTCTACTTTGACATGTCCAGCCGATAACAAACACCCACCGTGTATAACGCCCTCCACCACTCAGTCAGTCGTTCAGTGCTTATGCTCACAGAACACGAAAGCATGCCGTTGAAACGAGTGGCACGTACGATGATATAAGTAACGGCACAGTAGTCGACGTGCGATTTATAGGGTTGGTCTAGCAAACGTTACACATTTCGGTCGCATCGTAAAAATAGAAGATGGGCTTTAGCCTACCCCAAACTTTGAAGACCGCTAGCCATTTGTCTCAATTGTCTGCATTTTCAATGGCCTATCTCACGGAAGCACCGCCGTTTTTCCTTGCGTCTGCTTCACATTCACATGACGTCACACAGGCGGCGCTGCCTACAACGATGAGACATGCCCATTCTGACCATGATTGTGGCGTTATGCACTCATCCTGTTCTTCTATACGGTGGTGCCACCTGTGTGCGGTGCAATAAAACTGAGGCGCACATGGGAGAAAATGGTGGCTTTTTAATGAGATAGGCCATAGAAAATGCACAGAGTGAGATTTTTCTTGATTTTCAATTTTTCTTCTACAGGACTAAAGCGCTCACAAAAAATTCCAACAAAACTTGAGGCAAATGGCTACCAGTCGGCAAAGTTTCGGGTTGGCTAAACCCCGTCTTTTATTTTTACGATCCACTCCAAATGTGTAACGTTTGCTACACTAACCCTGTAGTTGCGAACAACTGTCGTTCCCGTGATGGTACGGTCGCGTCCGGAAGTTCATGTACGAAACCGTTACACCATATGCTCGGCATCGGCTGCAATCTACCAGGCCATCTGATTCGTCCAAAAATTGCTTATATATTACATAAACGAATTTGAAAGATCAGCGCTGGTTATGCGGCCGCGGAAGCTCCGGTTGCTTGGCGTCATTCCCGAAGCTTTTGAGTGCGGCGCTCGCTGTAGGAAAAACACCATGCACCGCCATGCACCTTTGCATACTTTGATGCACCGTAACTCTGAGACACCCGCACGGTCTCGGTATTTTTTTTTCTTCCCTCAGGGTCGCGCCCTCCTGGGGAGTGACGTTTACTTTAACATTTACATTAACATTCAATTTGAAGATGACGAGTATGGTAAATTCAGGAAAAGTGAGGCGCTCTCTTTCGCAGAGGCGTAGTCTTTCGTTGAATATGGCCTGATCTCGCTGTAAAGCATGCGTCACTCTGCACATCCTGAAATATTTAAGAAAACCATAAATAAAAGAAATCAGAATAAGATGCGGCACTGTTACAACAAAAATCGCTATCAGAACAAGGAGCATCTGCGAACGTCAGTGCCATTCTATCTAGAGGTGCTAAATTTGCACGTATAACTGAATACGGAGCCTCCGAAGTCGGTTGTAGTGACTGAATTGTCCATTAAAAAGATTCGGACGCTGGAAGACATTGTGGCCACAAAGAAAGCATCGGGAATGGGACTCGTCGGCATCGGCCTCCGTCTTTTCCTGTTTGAATGTGATGGCGACATCTACGAGAAGACGACTATCAAAGAATGCAAGCCAACGCCATATGACTGGAACGCCACAAGGAAAGTGAGTAGTAGGTGCTTCTACTTAGTCAAGTAGATAATTTGATATTTGTTCACAACGTCTCCGATGAGCTCTGATGATGATGGGTGCTTGCTTCCGAACAACATGGTACAATGCCAGCAAGAAGGGCTCCCGGCTATACTAAATAGACAACCAACTTGTTACCCGTGAACATATAGACGGTATCCCTATAGCGGTATCGGTCATTTTGCCCTTTCCTAGCTCCATCTATCGATCGGTGGGCTGCCACCCGCTGCTTCTCACGGAGCGCGCTATGCGTTGCGGGGAATTTTGAATGCGTACTCCGCTCTACACTTCACTCGGTTGAAAGCAGCCCAGTAACAGAAAACACATCTGTTGCCGAGGGTGCTGAAACGCGGCTCCAGGGTAGGCCAGAAAGGGCCATAGAGGACGAGACGCTCACGGTGGGCTTCGTCACGGGAAAATCTGTTTTTTGTCCGCGTAGTGTTCAATAGAGCGTCTTTTATGAGATATTTCAGTAAGCGTTTCCAAGTATAACGTCATACGGTGCGCCACCGCAATGCATCTTGCAAAATTGCTCCCCGAAGGTCGTTTCGGTCTTCCCAACAGGGAAAGGTAACGGAATCTTTTTCGTTACCGTTACTCCCTCCGTTACTGGCCAACATTTGTTTGTGCCAGTTTATGAAATAACAATAGTTGTTTTCGTTTTCTTTCCGTTTTCATTTCGGCTTTCGGCTTCGCCCGTTTCTTTCTTTTCTTGGAAAGCTTCATTTGAGAACGTAGCAATACGTAATACCTATACCCTATCACTCTAAGGGAAAAAATAGAAAAGAAAATGAACTAAACAGGAAGCAATTGCACTTCTAGTCCCCTAGACGGTAATTACTCCCCATTCCAGTCTCATAACCGGAATGCTCTCCGGAGACTTACTCTCGTGGACTGGTAGCAGTCATGAACTTCGCAAATGGCCTCATGAGTGCAACATTCAACGTCAGCGTGTGCTTTTTGTGAAAGTGATGGAATAAGACAACACAGGGTGTTTCACTTAAGAGTGAGCTCTAATTATTAAAAAAATGTACTAGAGATAAAAATTAGAAACCTTCTGCGTCATACTTGTGAAGTTTTTTGTCTCCCAAACAGGTCGTTTCCATCAGTGTAGCTGATGCGTCCTTGCATCTTTCATGCATCATTCCATAAAAATTCGACACCCGAAAACTTGCCATCTCCGCAAGCCCGCTTTCGAATTTCATCAGTGGCGGCGCTATCGGGAAGGCCCGAAGACACTCCCACTGCGCATGAAAACAGCATGAGAAAAACAAAGAAAAAAAAAAACAGGGAAGGCGGGTACCGGGCCAATCACGCATTTTGTCTTCACAAGCGTATCTGTTCGCAGCCATCTGTTACCGATAATCACCGACATCGGATGTTCTCTGCTCTTTCCTGTGTTGTCCTTTCCTCCTCCTCATACTTTAGGCGGGGCAACTTGAACGAGCACTCCTTGATGACCGACGGTTTTTCGGGCAGTTGTTACGTGTTTTCGGGTGTGAAATTTTTGCGGAAAGATCGTGAAAGATCCTGTAATTGTGACTGAAATGGGGTGCTGTGGTCATGGACTTTCTAATTAGCGCAAAAAAAGTTACCTTTCCTTTGGAATTGTTTGAGTTCAATTAAGCTAATTAGACAAATTAATGAGGTACACTGATGGAAACCACCTGTTTGGGCGACAGAACGTTTCTAATTTTCATCTCGAAGTACATTTTTTTTTTAATAATTAGGGGTCATTCTTAAGTGAAACACCTTGTATAACTTAGCTAACAGCAATTTTCTGGGTTTTTTTTTTTTGCTTGACAGATTGTGCCCTATTCATGTCGTAAGATTTTTTATCACTCAACATATCACCGTTGACGGTTTAATTGAAAGTATTTTCATTCGTGTACACGAGTTATATGTACCTGGTGCTGTTAGAACAGAGCGTAAAATGCAGTTCCCTTTCCGGGACATTCATTAAGTCGCATACATTTACTCCCGAAAACGATTTTTGTGGCGGAGCATTTAACCCCCCAAAGGACTAAAATTACTCTTTTTTTTAAGAGTTCAATCTGAGGAGGTTAGGGATACGTGCACACAACAGACAATATTTCTTCAAACACTTAGTACGTGTTTTTTTTTTTTTTTAGTGTGCTATTATAAATACTGGGTTTTCTTGGATGTTACTCACACTCGCAACTTCAAGCACATGAAAACTATGTTCCGTCTGTTTACTATATACTATTTACATACGTGCTCCAGCTTGATTGATTGTTCATTGTAGTTCGTTCCGTTTTAGTCTACCGTGAATCTTATCAGTGTCATTCCATGCCAAATGTCCCAGACATTGCGCTCCACCATCCCGATCTCGTTCAAATAAATTGTGGTTGATTGTTCCCATGCAGCAAATGATCTTCCGGCTTATTTTTGCCGCAAAAATATTTTTCGCGCCGTGGCTGGCTCTTGTGAGACCATGGTGGGACACGTGGCCTACTCTGCCATTTTTTCAAGGCCATTTATACTGTTAAACGCTGTAGCCTAGGAAGCATAGGACGTGTTCAAAATACATAGAAGACTATACGCAGAAAAAAAATTGAACTTTGGTATAGCCCGCCAGTGCATGTTGTCACCGAAGTGCTTCCCTAAGCCTAGTGCTTCTATGAACTGCGTCGCCGCAGTAGGTCGTTCTCATGAGAACCTGAAGCATGGAAGATGAATTCCATAAGTTGATTTATTTTACGCTGAAGAACGTAAATCGATGTGGACGGCTCCCGTGTGTGCTTGGCGTTAGCAACGGCGACGGGTCTTGAAGCAGCCTTGCGAGGCAATACCGGAGGAGTGCGGGAGTGGTTAAGCTAAAAAAATATTTTCGTTGAGAAAACAAAACGTGTTTCGATGATACCTTCTAAAATAGATGTTTAAGGGGCGTACTATGAAATGCAATTTGTCTCATATTTCTAGCAGGACCACCTCAGTGTGCAATTGACGGTTGAAAATGTGGTAAAAAGCAATATTTACGAAAGTAATAGTTTTTTGTTTGCGTACTCCTCGAAGCTTGCGGGCCTCAAAATATTTTAACACGTCCTATGCCTCCTAGACTACAGCGCTAAGCAGTTTAAAAGGCCATGAAGAAAAAAAAAGGCGCATTCGTAAAATATTCAAAAATTCTCGAATTTTAGTTTCCTTTGGGCATAAACTGACGATAAAAAAGTGTCCATCAATCTTCTTCGTGTGTTGGCATCACAGTTCTATGCTTCACCTTCCCTCAGAAAAGATTTGGTTGGAATTTGCGAAAAAGCTATTTCGTTACATTTTTTTCTCCCCAGGAAGGCCATGTCCCCCATCGCAATCTTCAAGAGGCGGGCAAAGCGCGAAAAAACTTTTTGCGGCAAACATCAGTCGGGAGAGCATTGACTTCATGGGAAAATATCAATCAAAATGTATTTGAGAGAAATCGCGGATGGTGGAGCGCAATGTCAGGGATATTTGGCATGGAATGACCCATCAGTGAAATTTCTACAGTGAAATCTACAGTATCTGAATGATACGCTGAAAGGTTGTAATAATTCGGGTCCTACCGTGCCGGCATCATTACCGTAAATTATTGTCGTTTCTGTTTTAAGTGTTCTGAGTTCGCGATATGTGTTTCTATTATCGTTACCTGCTGTACTCGCGGTATAATGCCATTTCCGTTTCTGCTAACTTTTCTATTATCTTTCTCTGCTCTCCACCGCATCTCCTAGTCCTCCTACGCTAAAAGAAAGTCAAATACGCTTTCTTTGTTGGTGGGATACCAACTGTCGATGGCATCATGCACCTACCCTTGGAGGGTTAGAATCTATGGTGTTTCAGAAATTGGTGGTGCGCGTAATGTTTATTGACGGTATATATATTTGGGTGCTGAGCTTTCGAGCGATGTTGATCTGTATTGGGAAATAAAATAAACACATCTTTGCCAGAGCGCGGTGGTATTCTAAACAGGTGTGATGTCAACCTAAAACACAAAAAGCAGACACAAGACGCCAAAAGTTGCCGCATTTTGGATCGGGAGTCGGAGAGGCCGAATAATATATCGAATAAATTGGGTATCCGTGTAGCCGTCCACTGCCACAGCAGCTTTAGCGGGACTGTCGCATCCAGAAACCCACCTATGAACTCGATGCTGCTATGTTCGGCATCGGCTGGCAATCTACCCGAATGATTTTTTCCTCCGGAAACTTCTTGGATGTGAAATAAGCGAATTTGAAAGATGAGCACTGCTTCCGCGGCAAACTACGGCGGTATGACGCCAGTACCCAACCGAAGGAGTGGAGCGCGGTGCTCAGAGGAGAAAAGGCGCCGTCAAGACGCCTCGTCACTCCATCAGACGCCCGTACGGCCGCGGCTTTCCTCCACTCAGTGTCGCACCCTCGTTGGCTCTGAGTTAGTGACGTTCTCTCGTCCATCCAGAGAGAGAGTTCCGGAACACTCCTAATATCCGGCGTCTGTTCTAGTCATGTATTCCGTCGAATAACAGTCAAACTAGGCCGCTATTCGACGTGGGATTTTCGATAAAATGGCCAGTGGTCCAGGGGAATAAAATTGCACTATAGATTCGAAATCAATTGGAAAGGATGACACCGTCCTTGAAGAGTTTTCCCTTGTTTCCTGCCTGGTGTACAAACTCATTACGTCCCGTCTGCGAAATTCCTTATCGTATGCTAGTATACGCATGAGAGAACGCATGGGAGGGCGCTGCGCCCCCTCTTTTTATTTTTTTAATGATGCGTATACGCTACACGGCCTTACGGCATTACAGTAGCGGGGTACAATAACCAACAAATCAAGAAAGTAACAATATTGACATCGGTAAGCACAAACACCTGTACAACACTATGCGAACACAGCAAACCGACCTCTCCGGTCAGCACTCGATTCCACTCGCCTATCGTTTTCAGGAAAAACAAGTAAAGAAAAACATCTGTTCTGCACCTATAAGGCTGGATTTTCTTGTAGTGATCGGATCTTGGAGAAATATACAGAGGGGGTTTCAGATATATTTCCTTCCTTATGCCCATCTGATCATTTATGATATTTCCTAAAAAATCCAACCTAAGTTTCCTTCTTCGATTTGTTAAGTCTTCCCACCCTAGCCTTGACTTTAAATATATCCCATACAACTTAACACCAGGCGAGCAGCAATATTTTAAACCCTCTCAAGTCTTTGAATTAGTAACATTTCGTGCGGGTCCCAAACCGTACACCCATATTCCAAGATTGGCCGGATCATAGTAATATATGCATCGCTTTTAGCTTTTAAACCAGCCAGATGTTGCGAAAAATAAAATGGGGCGTTCTTATTGCTTTTGCAGCAACGTAATTTACATGGTGGGTCCACCTATGATCGCTGCTAAAGAAAACACCAAGATATTTGTACTCACGAACTGTATCTAAATATAAAAAATGGTTGATAAATGGTTGATAAAGAATCTATTGGTTGGCGCTGCGGCTTCCCGACACAGTCAACACACTATTGTAAATTCGACGTAGAAAAAACGTTGTATATCAACGAAATGAATGTTGAATCGACGATGAAAGCGAACGTGAAATCATGATGTCAAATGTCCGCTCGAAAACATGTTAATTTAACAAGTGCCGATCAACGTAAATTTAACGTATATGAAATGCAGTTTATATGTGAATACAACGTACCAGACTGTACGACATGAGAGCATAAAATAAACAGCGCTTTACAACGTTTCTCCAACGCTGCCATGACGATAAAAATTACACGTTGAGTGTAATTTTACATTTATTTCAGTATATCCCCTTGGCACTTTGAATGTTCATTTAGACATCCCAAGTCTGGTATAAAAATAATTTCGCAGGAAAGTGGGGAATCGAATCACTTTATTACCCAAAGCACATATGGCTTAAGCGTTGACTTGAATTTGCTATAGCCCTCGTGTTTATCTCCTGCACTATTGGTTTGTGGTTGTGCTGGGACCTCTGCTTATCTGTACACGTAGGCACTTGGATGTTGCATCTGTAAAAAATCGTGAAGTGTCAACTGATGAGCTGTTTCATTTCATTTCATTTCATTTCATTTCATCTGTTCATGCCTGTGTCAAGACCACTTTGTGGTTATTTATGTTTGCAAATCACAGAGCGTCCGTTTATATAGATCACGATCACAATATCACCACCATATGTAAATAAGAAGGATCGTCGATGTTACTCACCAGTATAATTAGCTCGGGTCCTGCCTGCTAGCGACGCAACTGTAGCCTCTGGTCCCTTGTTGCCTTATGAACGGCTACCGATTTCATTGTTCCTTCGTGTTTTCCAATCGCTGGAACTCACCGGCCAAGTAGAAGTTCCGCCGTCAAAGAACACTGAGAAAAACGACACAGACATGATACAGACATTTCGACATTAGATAATTTTTCGATTTACGCAGCATTCTTACCTGTAGCGCACTAGACGGTAAATGATTCCAAGCTTGCTCAAAGAGACACTTTCCGAGTCCTAAAAGAATATGTAAGATGAAAACTACAGTGAATCGACCACAAATTAAAAGTAGCACACCAGGCTAATGTGCCTACAAGCATAGCCAGGATCGTTTTCATTTTCATGAACTCGGTGGGCTGAATCGACTGGAAGAACAACAGAGTCTCAAACGAACGCTAATAAACAAAGACACCACGCCCGTTTACCTGTATACACTGTGGCCGCATGTGGTGCATCCGTTACCTACGAGGGATACTCACTCAACCTGTGCTTGAGCTGTTCGCGCTGGAAATTACCGCACTCCTATCGAGACGCCGACATGTTCCTCAGCTCCATCCTCCAGCGGCGTCTCGAACAGTTTGAAATTAACCGCTGCAACGGCGCAACGGGCGAGGGCATCACGTGATTCTCTCTTCTGCGCCTGACGAAAAAATACGCCTTCTGCGCAGATTTCTCCTGTGACCGGCTGGCCGGGCGCCATGGCGGTGGTACCATCCGCCGGAAGCTGCCGTTTACGCAATGGTCCAGGGAAAATGGCGGGCGCCAAAACCACGTGATCTCGAAGAGCCACTCACAGCGTCCCCGAGCTGCTGCGCGGGAAAAAAGCTGAGACCCAGTGCGCATGCGCACACCGACCTCCTTTCCCAACCTCCTTCCCCTTCTCTGCTCGGGTTTTTCGTCTCTCCTCTCGTCCCCCCTGCCCCTCCAGACTTGTCCGTTGGTTTGTCTTCGGCGCTTGCTGTCTTGCTGTAGAGCAACGATCATGCTGTCCCGAAGCAGACAATCAAAAAGCGATTGTGTATGACAAATCAACTTTATTTGTCCTCGAGAACTGCCTCGAAAAAGCTACAGTACATATCTTTTTACGTCTTGTAACATGCTTCACTGGAGCTTTAGGTGCTTCGACATCCAAGGGCCGTTCAAAAGCCAATGCTGAGCTATGTGCGTCGTTGTTGCCGATGGCTGCAGGAGAACTAAAACAAAACAAAAAATATATTGATGATCCGTAACTCTGCACAAAAATCACTGCTATGATAGGCAATCTATCTTGATTTCGTATTTGAACACCGAGGCATTTGTCACGAATGTTCGTAGATCACAGTGGCTGCGACGCGCATGAGGGGCAACTAGCATAACCACACATAATTTGATTAACAGCATATCAGAAACGTACAAGTTACGGCAATGCACTGCACATTGAAACGCCGCTAACGTACCGAGTGACTCGTAAATGTTGTACGTAATACACTTAACGTGATAAACCTGCATTACTTCCTTCAGTCACAAAAAAACTAATCAAACTTGTCTTACCGTTCACCTGCAGTACGTCGGAAAGAGTGCAGACTTCCTCTCTGACGATTTCTGCGTCCTTTGGAAGTGCAGGGATTCCATGTCATGTTCGTCTTCCCGCTGTTGTGATGATCAGGTGGATGTGCCATTCCGTTCTCACATTAGCAGTTCGCCACAATCTAAATCTAAAGCATACAAAACCCTCAAACTACCACGTAGCGTCTACGTGCACAACGGTTGCAGTCCAAGAGAACACGCGTGGCCGGACAGACGCGATGTCGTTCTTCTTTCTCCTCCGTTCGACTGCTTCCGTTGAGCGGTTCGCGCGTTCGGATGCTCGCTCTTCGGTCAAATGACTCTCGCCCAATCAGCGCGAAGGAAACTGACACCAGTTTTTTAGACCAATGAACATCCAAATATTTATACATATAATGCGCAGCCAATGAGAGATCTTCCGAGCTGGCACGCCGGTGGCGACAATATTTTCGAGGCGGTGCGTTTCGCTTTAGAGCCGGCGGCTGGTGGTACGGTGGTGTGGGGGTCTCAGCTGGCAGGGGGGCAGAGTTAAGAAGATGGGGTGAAGGCGGATGGCGGAGGAAAGGGGGCTGAAACGCCCAAACTTTTATTTTTCTTTGAAATGAATAGAATTTGATTATAGGTAGGGTTTTCAAGATGCTCTGAATTTGATAAAATACCTGTGTCTGGATTACTGGGTGAGCACTTACTGGCTGTCCGTCAGCTGTAGGTTTCCGACGTATCGAATTACTACCATATTAATATTTTCTTTGTACTATCTTCTGCAATGTTAACAGTAGCAGAGTCACGCAAAAGCAACCATGGTAAAGCGGTGTTGAACGGTCTGCGCGGCAGATCCATCTTTTTGCTAAAGGCATAAGGCAAAATTTTCGCAAAAGCAACGTTGTATATTCGATGTCTGTCCTTCTGTGACTTTCCATTACAGTTATCGACGCTGTTTTCACGTATGACAATCTACTGTTAATTTGTGTGCAACAAATCCACGTTATATTCATGTAAAAGATTTGATATGCTGAATTGACTACGTAATGTCAGCGCGGAATCAATGTTCGCATTTTGCGTTCTACATTGTTCAGCAATATTCAACGTTAATTCTGCATTCTACCAACAATGTGTGTTGACTAGGGAAGCGAACGGAACCACAACCGAAACCCCCTAAACTTCTCATATAGCCCATAGTACTTGAAAATTCACACAACTCTGGGCACATGACCAATGAGAATGCAGCAATGTGTCCTTCAACCTCTCATCAGAAGTCCTGCTCGCAGCCTGGCTGGTTCTGGCTCTTGCTGACTTCTGTACTGCCGTAGGCTATACTGGTTTGGGCTTTGCAGGTCCCTGCTACCACGGACTTCTAGGTCTACCATATTTCATGCAAGCCCTAAAGTTATTCCGTGATTCCAAAACAACTCTGAAAAGTGTTCTGATAAACAAATTCATTTGAATCATACTGACGCAATCGCCTGGCAGGTTGACACATTTACATGCACTGAGCGTACAGGGTCCACTGCGTAGCGCTTCCGGCACACTGCAACCAAGTTCAAACTTGCAAAGCACGCTTGTCGACGCGGCCTATTGCCGACAACGAACAGTTGTTACAGACTTGCGCATAATCTCCTGATGAGCATGTCCTTGCCTGCTATACATCAGACATAGAATGATGCTGCTTCATGAACCCAATTTTCTTGTCACCGCTATACAAATATGACGGCGCTCGAATGTTTTCATCGAGCTATAATTCACGACAACACCTCAGTTCAGTCCTCTTGTGTTCCGTGTTTCGATGGTGTCAATCGACAGAACAGTTTGTAGAAATATGTTCGCTGGTTATTCATGCGTCAGTGTATTCTACACATATTGTGCTGTTTCTGGACACGACTATTACCCCGCGAACAGTGCATCAACTGCGAAACTGGAATGCTTCATGAGTTGGAACGGATAAAGAGTAAAGAACAAGTTCGGGTCCCGTAGGATTTCGAGGACTGACAACAAAGACAGGAATACGTGCCACACGAGGGCTTGCCGCTCTCAAGCCGCGAAAGAAGCAGCTCATCATAAAATAGTACGCACTCACGAGACTGGATCGGTATTAGGAATTCAACGATATGTTCGTTTTCCTTCAAATTCGAACTTGGTTACAGCGTGTCAACAACGCAGTGAACTTTATGCTCACAGTGCACCCATTTTATCAGATTTTTGAATCACTGGTTTGGGTCAAATTAATGTTTCTTTCAGCCAAAAGAAGCTTCACTTACCGAGTAACGGTGGCAGGCGTAAAATGCAGTACAAGTCGATGGTAGCCAGAACCGGCCAAAAGGTCAGCAAAAGGTAAATGCTCCTGATTGGTCGACTGGCTATGCATAATTTCAACAACGTTGCGCTCTCATTGGTCGCGCCCCTAGTGTTGTGTGAGTTATATCAAAATATGGGCCCTATGGGGAGCTGTCGGAGCCTGCTATCGTGGCCTGTGCGTGTTTACCCCCTGCAAAGGCAACTGAATTTTTCCGAAGGGAAGGTGCAAGGAGCAACGAAAGTGGGAGCTGAACTACTACTCGTAGTACAGTGTTGCAATGATGAAAGTTTAGTGGTCAGCCTTCGTTCCGTGTGGCGTTTCACACAAGGGTCGCTCGATACCCACGAAGTACAGGGTGTTACCCCATAAAAGTATACCCGTGTCGCCATGCCGTACTCGCCAATTACTCAATGCAGGTGGCACATTGTGCGATCTTCATATAGAGCTCATAAGGACCTTTATTCTTTGTAAATTTCGAAGTGATTGAGCGCCGCAGCACGAAGTTATAACTCAAAACGTGCAATTCCCGTAGTCAAAACAATCAAGATGGCGGCGTTGAGAAGAGCACTCATGCTGCTCCCCAGACGACGACGTGTCGCATATCCTGCCAGCCGGGTGGAACTGTAGTTTTCATTTCGCTTTCGTGTAACTGTCGTATTTTGCTCAGAAGTAAGCAACGTGAGCAACGAAAAATGCTGATGTACTCGGCAGACGGCACCCAAAAGGGATGTCGTCTGCTTACTGAGAGGCGCCATCTTGGCTGTTTTGACTACAGGAACCTCACGTTTTGCGCTATAACTTTGCGTTACGGTGCTCAATCACTTCGATATTTACCATGACGGAATGTCCTCATGAGTTTTACACGTAGGCAGCACATTGTATCGCATGCATTGAGTAATTGGCGAGCACGGCATGCCGGCGCGGGTAGACTTTCATAGGGTAACACCCTGTAGAAGTCTCTAATCAGTGGCGTTTTCTTAATTGCACTTCTCGCTCCTGGCCTCCGCTATTGGCGCAGGTAATACAACCACTAACCACACGCCTGTTTGTCGTAATGTGATTCTGAATGAGGATCAAGTAGTACTGTGTAGCCGAACGCGTAGGCCAATTCCTGTTTTCATTTTGACTGTGTTCCGTACATTTGGCGAGAAAATTTAAGTGTGGTGCTATGCTCATGTCATCAGCCGATGCTTGAATGAATGTAGTCAATCTATACGGTTTCGTGAGCAATATTCCAAGTTGCATCCTCCCCCCCCCCACCAAAAAAAAAAGGAAAACAAATGGCGGAGGGAGTGGTCATGTATGTCTTCCCTGTACCTCCACTCTTAGAAAAAAGGGTGGAGAAGTTACACTTTTAGGAGGTAATAGTTGTTGCATATGCTCTACCCAAAAGGTTGCAAATTTCTATCTGCTACCTACCCACCACCCATACAGACCCATAATTCAAGTAGTCGTCATAAAAAGGTTAATAAATGAAATTAACATAAACCTCACAAAAGTACCTACCATGCCAGCTGCTACTGTTCATTAAAGAGAAAATCTTCAAGAAAAAAGCAAAATCAACTCGATTTTATTTATATCAACGTGACTTTGCACAAAGTCACGTTGATATAAATAAAAATTTTGAAATATATAAAATATTTTCTCTTTTCTTTCATTTTCTCTTTCCTTTCTCTTTTTCTCTTATCTTTCTCTTTTTTCCTTTTTTCACAGCAATTTCACGGAAGCTGACTGGAGAGACGTTGAAATCCATAATTAGTGCTACCACGGTTCCTTGATCAAGAGACCGCGGTGCTACTCTGTGGAACAAACCACGGATTTGTTGGCCTAACTGTATAGACATCATGTTCACGACCTACTATAGATTACAGCGACCATGTCATACGGACCCCTTTCGAGCGCCGTATTTGGAAGCTAGCGCATCGGCCCTGTTATTGATTCCTCCATTTCTGCAGTGCTCTGTACTTTAGCTTACCTTAGTAGTTTTGTATACAAGCGTTGGATATCCCACGAGAGATGCTTCCTTCTAAAGTTGACTATCATCATCATTCTACGCGTTTTCGTAGGAACTGTTGTTATCGTCTGCTACGGCAATCGTGCGTCCGCTTCTACGCGTTCAAAATTCAAATTTCCATTATCCAACCTTTATGCAGATCTCGCGGGCCGATGACTAGCACACCTAGCGGATCGTGCGGACGGGCTCCTCATTGGGTTTGCCGATTACGACATGGTCGCTGTAATCTAGTAGGTCGTGATTAGAGTGACCTAGAAGACCGAGTAGGGGGCGAACGGGCAGCTTTTCATGAAGTCGCAGCATGTAGACGCCGAGCGGTGGCGCTGTCATAGCTTTCCCGTGAAGGTTTTGCGTTGTCGTCTTCTGCGCGGTCGCTCTGTTTCTGCGATATTTCGCGTGCTTGTGCTGATGGCACCGTTGTATTGACATTTTTTTTTGCTTTCTGATGGTGCTGTATTATCGCCCTACAACTTCGTGTGAAAATTTATGGTGGCCAGTCGGAAAAGATCCGTTGTTGAGGGTCCAATATTGTTGTAGCTTTCCCTTGAACGATTGCAGTATGACGGTTTCTGTATGCAGTATGACCGATTCTCACACTCTGTGAGTGATTTTATGTTCTGTAATGACTTGTCTTACCCGTAATCACCAGTAAAGGTGTTCTCGGCAAGGCTATATTTACTGTCGTGGAATTAAGCAACGTTTTTCTCTCATACATTTTCTGAAGCACTCCAGGGAGGCACTGGTCTTTGCTTTCGGAGCCATTTTAACTGATGGAAGTGACTTTCTCTTTTTAAGCCGACGACAAAGACGTGTAAAGGGGCTCATCAAAATAGCAGAATGGACCTGTTGGTGCATGACTGAATTAAAACCATTAAAAAAATCTTTTGATAGTGGAGCAAGTGTCGTCTGTGTGTTCTTGTCCGTGTTCCGCGCTCCGGTTTTAATTCAGTGTAAAGGGGCCCCGACGACGTTCTCCCTGTGGTGGAACAAGAAGACGACATCGAGCAAAGCTGAAGTGTTGGAGCTGACTGAACTGGGACACGACAAGGAGGCGAACAGGAAGATTTTTAATCAATACCAGACCTCCTGTGCTCTTCTAAGGCTTGGGCTTTTGATTAGACAGGCAACGTACGCCGGAGGCGCCATGTGCAGCGACTGAGCGTAATGTACCTCGCAGTAGCGCGCCAGCTCCCCTAGATTTGCTCACTGCCTTAGTGTCATTCCTGCCCATTCCCTTGTGTACCCCATGCCCCGTGTGCTCTTCTGCTTTGCACTCTTGAAGAAATGTAGCGCCGGCTCACGCTGCTTCGGCGACAGACTTTGTGTTCGGCGACGACGGCATCCTGGACTTTTCATTCTGTGCTCGCATTGCTGCAAGCTTCTCTTCCATAGTCGAAATACGGGAGCGTAGGCACCTTGCTTTCTGTTTGGCTGCCTTCAGGCGCTGCATTACAGTCCAGGCCTTTCGGACGTTGTCTTTTTGTTCGGGACTTTCTTGTTAGTAATGCCTTCCTGAAGAACCTACATTCCAGACATGTTGTTCCTGCAAGACACATGAATGGATGAGTCACGTTTCAATATGCTCAGTATCAAGTTCCTTGCATGAAAGTCAAACTTTTCCATTTCTGGCATCATTACGTATATATATTACGTATCATTAGGTATCATATCATTACGTATTATATCATTACGTATCATCAGGGCAAGCAGGTACGTGCAAGGAAATAATGTGACCAATGTCTCAATTCACTCACTGCGGTAAAATGCAATTTTCTGTGTGCTACAAAGCCTGTCGTGACATCCATAATTTCAGTATATAATTCAAGAAATTGGGTGTCAGATCCTTCTTACCCTCTCCCATCTTTCGATCGCTATTCATTACCTCTTATAATTTTCCCCATTGCTCTTTACTGAAAATTTTCGCATAATTTTTGATGACTACTACAGCAAGTGCGGCAAGGAAAAATCCAGTCACCTGAATTTGCAACAGTTGATGTGCACTTCTTCCTGTGGACAGCGCAACACACAACAGATTTCGGCAACCGTTCAGTGAGTCTCCCATCACAGTGAAAAAATTCGTAGCTCGACGTCGCACCCTTGCATAGGAATGCAGCGTCAGCTTCCTCCGGGACCCGCTCTGCCTGCGTGACTGTGAGCACAGTCCTTTCGTCAAAACACTTTATCAAATAGAAGGACACAACCTTGGGATGCGTGATCTCGTGCAGGTGCTTGCTTACTTGTGATGTCACGTAAATAACCCAATCATTCAAGTCCGCAATACTGAGCTTCGACCAGTGCTCTGGTACCCTCAGTTGCATTGCTAGCTCCAAAGTCAGTTTAGTGTCTTCATTTCTGCTGTCATCGTCCTGGACCGTGTGCGACGTCTTAGCCTCAGCCTCATCAAGATCTCGCCTGGATCTTTTTGCTGAGCTTCTGGCGCTCTCGCTTGCAGTGTTTCTTTTTCTTTCGGGACGCGGGCGTGGCGTTTTCTTCGAGTACTGCTCGGGAAAATCTGGAAGTAGTGTGGGGACAGCAGCCGGAGCCAATGCGGGCTTGCCACGAGGAACTCTCACTTCTTGCCCGTTCACGAAGTGGACGTAATCGCGCAGTATAAATCTCGGCTCGAAATGTCGCTCACATACCTCTGATATATCTGCCAGCAGCTGAGGTTTCTGAGGTTCTCTTTTGGAACGTGTGGGCGTAGCCGGTGCTGCAGCCGGGCGCAAAGCAAAACGTCCGTGTTTTCTTTTTCCGCTCCGCCAATTATTCTTGCACGTGGCACAATATACTCACTGCCGTTCATAAAAGGAACGAATTGGCGCTCAAAAGTCATAAGTGTAACTGCCGTCACACATCCGGCGCGCAAAACACCCCGAGATCAGAGCAACGGAGTAGCAGACGACAGCCAACACCTTCAAGCGAAAGCTACCGCAGTGCCGTCGCTCGGCGTCTACATGCAGCGGCTTCACGCGCTCCATTGGAAACACCGGCCGTTCGCTCTACTCGGTCTTCTAGGTTACTCTAGTCGTGATCGTGCTAAACTCTATAGGCTAAAGAACACTTAGGAGGTAGTCGAACATGGGACCACTAGTTCTTTTGCTTGTAACATAAAAACGAAGAAGGCAGTAATTATATAGAGCATTTGCCAGACTTAGAATTCAAAAGCTCAGTTGGCATCGAACAGTGAGTTTGTCTGTTGTTTTGTTTGTCTGTCTGTTTGCTGCTATAGCCCGTGTGGAATCCATTATTGTCAAACAGTGTCTTTATCAGCTATTGGCAGTACTGTGGTTGGCTCACATATTTTTCTTACGTTACTCTCCATGCTGTTCACTACTTTCAGGTGCACACACCTATTACATATTATTTGCGACGTACTTTCAGCTCTGCAATTTGGGAGGCCAAGAAGCTGAAGCCATCGGTTGGAGCATGGGGACTTCGATGTACACGCCCGCCGTCAATAACAAATGGAAGAATGTTCACTTCTTTGAGAATGACTACACCTTGGCCACAAAGGTAAATGCATATTTGTTGACGTAGAACACGTATTTCGTCTGGGATAGGTTAGCTCCAATTAAAGGACCGTATCCGAAACGAATATCGGTTCTGTTACGGTTCAGTGTCAGCAGTCTAAACGCGGTTCGGTTACGGTTAAGGGGGTTCGCCGTTTTAATATTTGCGTGTACCTGTAACCGAACAGTTGAACCGGTGTTGTTCCTGGGTTTCCCTGGAGAATCCCTAGAAAATAATTTGTTGCAGTTTGTATTATCTCGTGCGAATTCATTTCGCTCGTACGGTAACAAGCTACAGGACTAGAAAAACTGCGTGCGTTCGGCAAACAGATGTGGAATCAAAGAACGTGTAACGCCTGGTCGCTTAAATGATCACAATAATACAGTTCACAACTCATAAGGGACGTAAGCGATACATGTCATACGATGTGCATGTCATCCGATTATGGGTCCTAGCGCATAAGGTGGAATGTTGTCCGCACAAATTATGAACGACCAGCGGCATGGCCGAGTGGGCTAAGTAACCAAGGTCGTGCCAGCTTGGTAACCAAGGTCGCGCTGTAGACTGGGAGGTGGTGGGTTCGAATCCTACCGCCGGCTGTGCTGTCTGAGGTTTTCCCTGGGTTTTCCGAAGACTTTCCAGACGAATGTCGGCACAGTTCCCCCTGAAGTCGGCTCAGGACGCATACTAATCCCCCTGTCCCCCACTCCTTCCTGCTGTCCTCTCTCCGTCTGTCCACATCTGTACGTCGCTCATAGCCACAGTTGCTTCGCGGCGCTAACACGCAATCAAATAAAAATCAAATTATGAACGAAAAAAAAAGTGAATATTTTAACAGAAGCACGTACTACAGCACTAATCAGAGTTGTAAAGCGATGCAACTATCGCAGCCAAAGTAGTTCGCATTCACGTTTGAACGAAACCGTGAGAACTGGTTATCGAAATCATATTTTTCGGTCGAGGTTACGGTTGAGGTTAATTGCTGGTGGTCAATTGCGGTTACGTTCCGGTTACGGTTCCTGAAAAAGTTTTTCGGTTCCGTTCCGATTTCAGTTCATGACTCGAAACCGCACCACGCAGTTAAAGGGACTATTACATCTGGAAACGTGTGTATGGCATCGATACGGTAGTGTGTCGTACCGTTTCACAGTCTACGTGGCCAAGTTTCCCTCCGGATATCAGCTTATACGTTAAATCAGTCAGCGTTAAAGATTGTTCTGCCCCTGCAGCTGATGACGCCCGAACGATGATAACATCGCGACGCAGGCCAGGCGCAGAAATAAGAGCAGTACGCATGCGATTGTCTTCGAGCTCGTCTACTTCACTCCACTAAGCGAAAAGTAGTAATAATAATAATTGGGGGTTTACGTCGCGAGACAACTGAAATCATGAGCGACGCCACAGCGGTCGGTCTGTGGATTGATTTTGCCCACCTGAGGGTTTTTTAACGTGCGATGAGAGGCACACCGTATTTAACGTCCCTCGCGGAAGACGGCGTGTCTAAGCAACTTGTACCCTGCCACCAAGTTGCAGGCGTCCTCGACCGGGTTCGAACCCCCGATCTCGGGATCAGAAGGCGAACACGCTACCAACTGAGCCACCGAGGCCGGTAAGCGAAAAGTACTCAGAAGATACGTTGACTTTCGTTTACCACTGTTAGCTCTGACCCAACCATATCGCGTGGAACACGGTGCTACGCTCTTAGATGTGTAACACACGTCCGACGCTAAGGCAAAACTGACATTCTACAAGCCCATCACGTACTTCTCAGGACTTGCAGACGTCTGCGCTCCCGGGCGCCAAAGCGAGCTCCTTCATTGGTCTTGTCCACGTGATGTTTTCTCCGATATCCAGAGGGGGAATTCCGGCTCACACTCAAAATCCGGCGACTGCTCTTGCCATGCATTACATCAAGTTGTATGTACATGTGGAAGCTTGCGACTCATACCATAGCCACACGACAATATTAATGCATTAAACGGAATGGAATTTACTAACACATCCCAACCAACCATCATCTCGAATGACCTCGTTCTCTCCCCAGATTTCCTGAAAACAGGATGCGTACTCCTTTTTAGTGACTGTTATGTATAACTTAATCATGCAAACGTCCTCGGTGTTTTTGTTTTTTCGTATGCCTCAGATACGTGATAACTCAGTCGCGCATTCAACAGCTTTCTTAGCAACCTCATTTCAACAGTTGTTTCGCCAAACAAAGTCATTCCAAGATCAGGGCAATGCCTCCAATCACAGTGTTCACACAAGCTACCTTGTCATATTCTCCGTGCTTCTATGCAACGTCTCACATAACAATAGTAGCGTATGTCGCAGCACCATCTATTAAGAACAAACAGTCCTTTAACAAACGGGATCATTTGATGCCGCTTTGGGAATTGTCCCAGAGCATTTCATGATAGAAGGCCCGGCGTCGTCACAAATGGGCAGTTTGTACACGCCGGAAGATAACAGGAGCAAAATTGCAAGGTAAACGAGGTAACAACGCGAATGTGCTCGCAGCGAAACGTTTTGGGCACAGCACCGAAGGGAAAACGGCGTCCACTTTTCATTACACATATGATGCTGGACACAGACAATGCCGGTTGAGACGATGCAAAACAGAGCTGCAAACAATGGGCGCTGATGTTTTGGCTGAACCAAATTGCTCAGGAATTTCCGTCATCGCTCAAACGTAGACTTTATAGAATTACTAATCCGCTTCAAGTGTGTCACGTAGTACTGCACTATCACGTAATACCGGTCCACAGAAATCTATGTCAGGTTCCCTCTCCTATTCTTGCGGACGTTTACGCGAGCTGTGATCACCAAAATATCAATATATTGAGACCTTGCCCTTTGTGTGTTTTATCCTAAAGGCTAATTCCACTGGTTTTCTCGCCCATTTGAAACCAAGTGCCATCTGAAATAATACACGAGCCATTCAATTTAATCCGGGTGCCACCTGAAATAGTCCAGGTGGTATTCATGTAACCCTGGCAGCACCTGAATTAATTCATGTTTTTTAAGCACTATAAGGGGACATGCCTGCGAAATATTATACACACATGAAGCGGACGAAATGTAAAAAAAAATATGAGTCTTCTAACCGTTGGGAATATCCTGCAGCTCAGTCATGAGATACTCTGTAGCAGACGACAGGACCAATGGTGTCGTCGTCTATGTGCGTCATGCCTTTCGTGATCTTCTAACTGCTCGGACTCAATAACAATACATTCTGTAGCAGGCGACAGCATCAGTGGTGCCACCTGCTATGCTCTTACTACAACTCCCGATATGTCATGCGCCTAGCGAATGGACAGCATTAAGCGCTAACCGCATACGACGAATTCTCGACGGAAAAACGGCCACCGTCACCGTTTTTCCGGTGAGCCGACGCGAGCAATGGGAACTTCACCGATTTCTCGACGACAGCGGTGGACAGAAAAAATCGGCGAAGAGCGGAAGCGGCCGCTCGACGGCAGCCAATAGGATCGCTCCACGCGCTGTCGTTCCACGAGCGGATATGCCGGACCAGTGGCGGGCAATTCGGATGCACGTATGGCTAACCTGGAAAGTGGGAAGGATGCTGTCGTCCGCTCACTGCTGTCTGAGGGCGCTTTTGTAGCGCTTGCTTCGAGAGTATGCATTGACCGCAAGAACTTTTCTGTGTGTCACTATAACTTTTCTATGTGTAGCAAAATATTTGTCAGTTAATTTGAAGTCAAACTTTAACACGGACTAACGAAACGCCCGCTAGGAAAGCCACCGTCCACCGCAGTGGAAATCTGTGCATGCGGTTCAACCCGCCGTTTTTCCGTCGAGTTGTCGTGCCGATGGGGAAGTTGGCCGTTTTTTCGTCGAGAAATCGTCGTATGCGGTTACCGCTTAAAGCGGTAACGACGGCGGTAAGCATACGACGAATTCTCGACGGAAAACCGACCACCGTCACCGTTTTTCCGGTGAGCTCACGCGAGCAATGGGAATTTCACCGATTCCTCGACGACAGCCGTGGACAGAAAAGTCCGGCGAAGAGCGGAAGCGGCCGCTCGACGGCAGCCAATAGGACTGCTCCACGCACTATCGTTCCACGAGCGGACGTGGCGTTTCGACTGCAGCGGGCGGGCGACAGCATACTTCCTAGTTCCCAGGTTGGTCCGACGGGCATCCGAAATGCCCGTACAACCAACCTGGGAAGTGGGAAGCATGCTGTCGCCCGTTCGCTGCAGTCCGAGGGCGCTTTTGTAGCACTTGCTTCGCAAATATGCTTTGACCACAAGAACTTCTGTGTGCCACTATAACTTTTCTATGTGTAGCAAAATATTTATCAGTTACTTTGATGTCAAAATTTAACACGGACTAACGAAACGCCCGGTAGGGCTCCGCCGACCGCCGCAGTGGAAATCTGTGCATGCGGTTCGTCCCGCCGTTTTTCCGTCGACCTGTCGTGCCGGTAGGAAAGTTGGTCGTTTTTTTGTCGAGAAATCGAATGCGGTTGCCGCTTAAAACGCGGCGGAACTTCAGACCCATCAGCGGCTTTTTCTTTCTCTCTCTCTGTCTTCCACTAGAATATTCCCCGTCGATGTCCCTCCTGTGAATGCACAGTTATAGTGCTTAAAAACATAATGTATTAATTTAGAGGTCACCCAGATTAAATTGAACAGAACCTTGATTATTTCAAATGGCACCCGGATTAAATTGAACGCGGCTTGAATATGTCACATGGCCCCCGGATTCAGCGTGGACTATTTCAAATGGCACTTGGATTAAAATGGGCGTGAAATCCTGTACTTTATGGTTCGTGAAAAAGTGCGTGATTAGTCCCGTTATTTTCGCATGATATTCTCGGTTGTGGCATGTTTCATTCCGCGACGAGATCGTTTTGCATTTTCGGGCCCCTGTAAGTGCGTGGCTCGCTCGAGTACGTACAGCAGTAGTCTCTGCTTGAAACGTAATGGCCGACCCACATGGTGCGTATTCCAGCGCACGATACGTTCCGTGTCACGCTCAGCGTAAAATTTCACGCACATAATCTGTTTTCTGTTTGTGAAACAGCGTTTCAAGAGCGTTCGAAATTTAACGTCGCGCTTAAGGGTGTCGCATGCGCAGTAGGCAGTCGAACCTAAAACCTAAAGCGCATGTATAACGGGGATTTAGGAGAACAACTGGTATTGGGCTGGGGCTCGCGGGGCTCGCATGGGGCTCGCGGTTTCTCGCGTTCACGCAATGCCGCATATTTACGCGGCGATGTGGTTTGCTCTGCGGTTTCACACGCGCATCATGTGGGTTGGCTTGAATCGCTACAATGGCCCCTTTGGGACGTCCCTTACAGTCCCTGCGTATAAGCTTACCATCATCCGGTTTAATCTGCTCTAGCTTCATGAACAGCTAGAGCAGATTAAACCGGATGATGTTCTGGCATTGGCATCCTCAATGTGACCTCGCGCGCTTTTTTTACGAGGCGCTACTGCTAAAATTACGTGTTACTTTTATGCCGAATATTTCATTGGGATGCGGCCGTGGTAGATCAGGCCGGGAGCAGCCGATATTTCGAAGGAACGGACATTTCATCTAAATGAACCACTACCACAGCAGCGCCCTCTGCAGAATGAGGACGATTCCTGACCTGACCATATTCATGGTGCGCTTTTGAAACGAGTGGCACGACTGCAAACTCTTGTCATTCCTGATGAGCTAGTCACCTTTTACTGGTTGCCGGGACTCTGTTGACCATCAATGGTCACCATGGGTTCTTCCTTTACAGATCCTATGGGCTTTACAGGTGGTGATGGACTGTGGTGAAGGCAGAAAGTCTTCACTTTGATTTCTTAATTTTCTAGGGAGAGAAGATCCTGTCGTACCTGGTTGATGGAGATGTGTATTCCTTCATCGTGCTCTCTGGATTCGAGAACGACCTTATGGATAATTATGCAGACTGCTCGCGTTCAAAGTTTGCCTACACTAGCGCATTGCAAGCGAAGGTCGGACCAATTGCACGGTAGGATCCTCGTCACGTCATATCAGTTCAGATGTTAATCATATGAGTGCTCTTGACTACAAAAACAAAAAACAGAAACAAAAGAAACTGTGATTACCTTTCGAAGATCACCTGTGACAGCGTTTCCCAACGGGCTTGCGCTTGCGTAACATATGTTCCTACCTCGGCAAAGCAAAACACGGCGGTGTGGTATGGGCTATTGGCAGCATTTATTCATCTTCGTTCCGCTTACTATGGCAAGGCCACCATAGTGACAAGCATATATGCTTGCTAGTAGATCCCTATATCGTAGCGGTAGAAAGGATTATGTTGCCCATGTCGGGGGTTCCTTACGATGATCTACATTCCTATCTGTGGACCTCATTCCCGAATTGTTTCGAATACTCTCCTTCAAGGGTGCTTGTTTAGCGTTGTCATCTAAAGATTATTTTCGTTGGGACATTATGGAGGCCCAGGGATACGCTACACTGACCTGTCCGTGAAGCGTCATGTATTCACGAGGCAAATGATTTGTAAAACCGGCCGCAGGTCTACCGAAATCAGTACAAATTTTGTATAAACACGTGGCTGCGTAAAACGACCTACGCATCCTGCAGCGAACAAGTGCAACGGAAGACAGGCGTCGAAAAAACAGGCACATTTTGCTCGTGCATGTGCTTGTTTATTTCACGTCTGTCTTCCGCTGCGCTTGTTCTCTATAATATGCGTCACCAACTTGCCCAAGTTTCTGTTTTAACTGACCTACACGTGTCCATTTCGCTCAAACCTTGACTTACATTGCGCATTCCTGAATTAATTTGGAATTCTCTCTTTAACAGCCGGGTGCACCAGGGCTGACTATCGACCAGGCCGCATGGATCAACCATTTTGTCCTTCAACCATTTCACTGCCGAGTTCTATAAAAACCCATTATTATGGTTTCATCGAATACACGTCCGAGTGCATTCAACACTTTCATCTTTCCTGACACCGTTTGTCCCTGCATAGTAGATTCACATGTAATATAAAATTATTAACATAATATGTTGGTTGCGCATCATATCTATCTCGTGCTCGATACCACAAGAAAACCACCACAAGAAAAATTGGGGCGGGCTCAGTCGTGGCCGAGTCGTTCGCCCGTATTCACCAGCCGACTTAAACCATTGGTTTATTGACGTCGGGTTTGGATCGGTGACGTGTCTCTCCGGCTACGAAGAGCGGTCCAAACGGTTGACCACAACGCATGCGCATTATTCGCATTGTCACGAGGTGGTTGAGAGAAGGGAGAAAGTAGCAGACGACAGGACTGCGTCGAGAAAGGCTCCTGTTTTCCTTTCTTTATTTCTCTTTTTTTTTTTTTTTTTGATTATGAGGTTGTTAGCGGAAGGAAAGTTTGAAGACGCTGCTGCAGGCGGTTGCGGGACAGGGTGTCAGTAATCGGAGGTTAGGTCTACCTCTGTATTTCCTAATGAAAAGCTCAGCGGCATATGATTGATATGGGCGCTAAAACAGTGTACAAGGAGAGCGTTTGCTAGGTTACTTGAAAGGCGCGCAGCAGTACGTATACTCCCGGAGGTGGTCGTTGTGCTTTTGTCGCTTCTTTATCGCCTGTTGTATGACCTGTGTGGTGAATTGTAACGATCAAGATAGCCCGTCGATTGCTGGGGTATTCCAACACAGTCCTTTATACACTTTTGAGCCTGATGTCATGTTTACAATGTGTCCAAGCGCTTGATCACGGTAAGCTATGTAAACAAAGAACGTTGATACAAGGGTGGCCTTATCCTGCATGGGACTCCCACACGCACAACTTTTACGTACTTATGCTTTCAAGAAATCAACGTTGTACTTTCAGCGTGTCACAAACCTGCAACGCGTTAGAGCATCTCTTAGCTATAATAATAATAATTGGGGGTTTACGTCGCGAGACAACTGAGCATCTCTTCGCTGGCTGCGTTTCTTCGGAGCACGACTCATACCGAAAATGTACTCAGGGTGCTATCTTGTTCACAAGCTCGTCTTGTCTGTCTGTGTGTGCTTGTGTGTGTTTAGACTTGTTTAGCGTTTAGTGTTCTGTTTAGTCACATGTTACACAGGGACTACCTGCTTGTGAGCCTGGAACGTGCTAGCGTCGCGACCCCCTGTCAGTGCGGTGCTGTGCTTAACTCTGTCCTTTTTGATTTGTGCATCTCTACATATAAGGCTATTGTACAAATCACCAAGCACTGAACTGATTGTTCTGTTCAGCCCACAAAGAATCAGCCCACATTGTGACTGTCTCTTGCTGGGATGAAGTTTCACAAAATGGGGACGCCATTGCAATGTATATACTTGTTATTACAGTTATTGAGCGTACAGACGCTATAATTGCAAAAATAAAAGGCCACACTTGAATGCCATTACAATACATCCGAGCCGTTCAGAATTTGTTGTTTATTGAGACAATGTAAGTAAAATTTATCTTCTCAATAATGTTATAATGAACCAAATATATCATAAAGGAGGAGGACTTATACCAGTTTCGATAGTGTAGTTTCAAGGATTGAGCAAACAGGAATGGAACAACCACACACAACAACAGTTCCAACGTGCATTGCATTGTGCTTATTTGTTAAAAGCCATATATGATTGAGGAAAAACTTTTACGCACTTGGTCGGGGACTTAGCTCTTTTTCCATGCTCATTCTTTACAAGCTCCTCTCTCGACTTCGTACTGGCATTGTAAACAATTTCACTACCATTATCATCGCACTATTACATCCAAACCATCACCACCAATGCCAAAAAGGTCCCCACAGCTCATGCCATGCTATAATATGCCGGCTGCCAACAGCACATCATGCACAGCGCTCTGTGAAATCACTCCTTAGCCAGGTTTTTAATTTAGGCTTCTTGTTCAGAAAGATTTTGCATGGTGATGGAGTTGCAGCTATCAATCCACCTGGCACAGATCACTTAACTTTGACTGCGAAATGACCTAAGAGGCTTGTGTGACGCCATGAGAAAGATAATTGCCACTGTACAATTGTGTAAACTTATTCAGGGAATTTTTATTTGTGAAACTCTTCACCGCCTTCTTGACAATTTTTGTTAGTTTCCCAGTCATGCTATAGTTCTCGGACTATTCCCAGTTTTCCATGCTCACTACATTAATATACTGCCCAGTTGCATAGATTTGTGCTGCCACAACTGGATGAATATGTCGGCTTCTGCAATGTGTCGACTTCTAAAGTGCCTCAAGGGATAACTGAAAATGTGGAGGAATGATAAACAATCATGTAAATTTTAACAATACTAATAATGGCAGCACATTGTAGCGAAGTGATTCACCTAATTTCACGTTCTTTTCCTTATATCAACTTATTTTCGTTCTTGTTCATTGTAGACTTCCTATTACTGTCTGGTACATATCAATACAGAAAGCGAGCAGACAATTATCAGTGCTGCAGCTTGCTGTGGCACTGAGAATTCATGCTAGAACCAGCACCTCTGGGTGTGCTTTATTGCTTTGATACGCTACTGCGTTGTTTCGCAAGAAATAGTACGTACAATCTCTCAGTACAAAGCTGTACAATCAAACTGCATAACCGCACAGTGCAGAAATGCGGCCTGTGCAATAATTTTTCGGAGCTTTATCATATGTGTAAACAACTAGAGTCAGCCAAGGCAGGCCACAAATATGGATGATACAAACATGTGAGCCTCGATCTCCCAGTTACTGAGTTGCTTGAATTACATCCTGACATCCTGAAATACAGACGATAATTCAAGCAACTCAGTAACTTGCACCGTTGCAATAAGTTCTGTTTCCCTGCAGTACTCGCTAACTGCACCAGTTCTTGACCAGAACGTACAAATATAAATTCCGTTTGGTCACTTACATCAAGGTGTACTGGCAGTTCGAACATACAGCACAAATACATATTCTGTTGCAAATGGTATTCTCCATTTTTGACAGGCTACTGAATGCTTCCAGACTATAGGCTTAAGATAAGAGCTCTTTGTTGCTTTGACAATTACCACTCCTTTGAGACAAGATAGCAGCAGTAGGCTAAGTGACTAAGTTGCACATGCTTTGCCCTTTAAACTGAGAACCACCTATTCAACTATGGCTTTGTTCACAGCCCTGTACAAATGGATGATCCACATGGATTATGAACTAGCATTTGCTGCGCGTAGTGGCTATTGACTGTCCTATACTTCTTGAAACCAGTTTCATTCAGTTATAGAGTGAATTATTTGAATTATATTAGACTGAATTATTCATTTTTTGACCAGGATGAATGTTCTTGTTCTTGATTTTTCTTTTCTTTTTTTTTCATTTGCGGTGAAACAAAATGTCATCTACAAGGTGGTGCCTTCAAAAACCTACCAGTCTGATATTTCCTGTACTGCTGATACGGAAATGATACCTGTGAATTGCCGAACTGAGAAAAAACGAATTCTCATTATCTGTGTGAACAATTGGGTTGTGATTCGATATGAAAAATTGCCTACAAAATGCGCCAAGTAGAATGCAAAAAGGTTTCTGGCAGCACGAACATCTTGCTGATGTGCAGGCTGGTGATGCTGCCGCCAGAATTCAAGTAACACTTGCATACTTTCCGTTGATGCTGCCATTGTTACTGTATATGAAGTGTGCTAGTAACACTTACGCACTGTTTTCAAAATCTTTTTGTATGCTGTTTTATACATTCGAGTAACATTTTACTGCTATTCCAAATTAATTCCCAGTTTGTCCCCTGATAACAAGAACAGGTGCTGTGTCCTTACAATCTCAGAAGCGTTTGTCACACAGTTGCAGCACGCAAAAAAAAAAAAAAAAAATGAATAACTGCCGGCTTTCCAAGGCGCCCCCTTCTACGATGGAGGGTTATATTAAATCAATGAAGCACAGCAACTAGTTATGGCAACTAGTAGTACTTAATCGATGCACATTATGAAATTCTTGCAATGCGTCAATCTGTATAAGTTCCAAATAGTGATTCCCCGTTAATGAAACAGTTAATTAGTTAAGCTCTAGAACTGTACACAATGTTAACGGTAAAGAAGGTAGCATGCAGGATGCCCGACCATGAACCCTTCGGTCAAAACGCACAATGATGCAGAAGTTTGCATGTCATCTGCTGTGTGATGGATGATGGCAGGATACACATGGGCCTCTCCCGGCCTCTGCAAGTAAAGTATTTTAAGAGTTGAATTATGAAGAATGCCAGAAAAACAATACCACATTATCAGATAATATAATTTCTTAATTCTATCTCTTCCACAGAAAATCCATACGATAATTCAGGGGTTAAAATTGAGTTGGTATTTGAATGAAATAAGGTAAAATGGTGATGTTTCTCATCAGCACTGTAGTGATGTGACTGACCCAAGTCATTTTCGAGAACCTACTGCAGCAGGGGAAAAAAATTCAAGCAAAAAAAAAAGAGAAACTCTGCTTTTGAGCAGATCTGCTACATCGTCACGTACACACTATTTACTTTATTTTTATACTTTTAAAAGATTGATGTGCATGTGGCCATCGAACCCGAAGCCCATCTCCTTGTAGCGATTGTAATGTACAGGAATCACTTGAAGTAGGTTACCTGCAACGACAAAAATTTGGTGTTCGACCAGAGCGGTGTCAGAATTCGAAAATTACAGGTGAAGTACAGTAAACATTAGAATATAGATAACTGCCAATAATTCCCCATTAGTCATTTTCTGCCGATATGTGGCAGCCACAATGCGAAATATAAACGAAATAGTCAAAGAAAATGCCAAAGCTGGCTTACTGTTGAAAAAGTACTATGTGTGCTCTACACACCACGCCATCTTTAGTTATTTTCGCACTCATTTTGTGCACTGTGCGTTCATGTAGTGCTAGAATTACATAGGCTGAACATGACTAATATTTATTTCAAGCTTCTCGTACCACAACACCAATTAATTGATCACCAATTACGAGCGTTCTCACAAGTCTTTTGCGTTATCGGGTTCGAGACGTCATGTGACATCTGCGATAAGTAGCGGAAACACAGCACGGAAACAGCAACGACTTTAAAAATGGAAGAAAGGGTGATAGTGATCTTATATCTATCGCTTTACTATTGCCTGGCCCCAACAGGTAGGAGACAAACTCAGTTTCACGCTTTAAACAACACGTGTCAGCAAAGGGTTTCCTAACGGCAGGATACCGCACTAACTTCTGCAAAACAGAAGCGAAACTGTACAAATAGGACACGCGACTTCTGTTCCGCGATGACTTGAGCTACCTAAGGTAGTGCCACCCAGTGACTAGGCACAGGCTAAACAAGCACAGGGCCTCAGCTGGAGGCTTCCCTTCGCTTTCAAAAGCGCAAGTGGATGTTCGGGCAGGCCTGGCGCGGATTCCTGATATATTGGGACAATGTAGTAGGATGTAGCAAGATTGGCTGTATGGCGCAATTGGCGGAGCAATCACATCACTAGACTGCAGCCCGCTGTAGCGACGTACTAGCCGGATGATCGTGCTAATTTCGGAAATTACCTACTGGGAACTTCTGCCAAAATTCAGGAAGGCTTTGAACAATTTTTAATTGTGGGAAACTGATTTTTCAATTGAACTTTGAGAATTTCCAAGTGAATCTCACTGTTTTTATTTGCACAACATTATCGCAACAAAAATAGCCAAAGAAATAGTAAAAGTCCTGCTTTATCCCCGCCTGCTCAATTGTCGGAAAGAAAAGCGCATGGAAGATACGGGGAGAGGAGTAAGTGACTCCCTCCCCCTCTTGTTTTACCTTTCTTTACCCCGCATCGACCTTGAGGCTGGGGACAAGTCTTGTCACAAAGAATTTAAAACCAGTCTGACCACAAAGCACGCACAACAAATGAAGGTGGGGACACTTCCTCCTGGAGACCAACATTACACGCACGCTTCTTCCCAAAAATCAAGCAGGCGTGGCTAAAGCGTAATTTTAACTTATTTTTTTACGATTTTGAGTTGCAATACAGTGCATAGGTTTTGGTGCGCCTCTTGGGCGCTTATCCGTGGAGGACTTCGTATTGCTGTAAAAAGAAAGTCAGGTTCGCGTGGCAATTTTCGAAGTTCAATTGACTAAAAATAAATTTCCCACAATTCAAAATTGCCCAAAGCCAGAATTGGTAATTACCAAAAGTCAAGCAATGCTGCAGCGCCTACATCGTCAGTTCCATTTTTTCCCCATCACTTTACATGAAACACCCTGTATGGGCACCGTGCACTAGCTGGGGGGCGCTGCTGTTGCTTGATCGACAGCGGCACCCGTGGCGATTTCGTGCGTAACGGTCTGGTACTGACGCCGTATCGGCGCCTTCCTGTATGTAGCTTTGGTGCGTACGGGTGGTTTCCCGAATTTTATTTGCCAGCTTTGTGGCCACATTAACCCATGAGACTAGTTGTGTGGAAGTGACTTGTAGACAGGGCATCTGCTGTGCAATACCAAACACGTAAAATGTATGCGAGGGGGAAGCTTTTTGCATGTGGAACATTACGTGTCTCTGCACAATGTCCAGCACAGACAACCATGCAGTATTTGTGGCCTGTATTTACGTGAAGTTAAGTGCGTATTTACCCGGAAGGGACTATTAATGATTGACTACTAATCGGAGACTAGCTACGTGCAGTACCTGCGCTATGGATCGGAATCTCGCACTCAAGAATTCGCATGAATAATACAGTCAACAACAAATTGGAATATACATTATGAAGGTAGCGAAGGTTTCTTTCTCATGCATAGTCCGTTAACGTGATGATGCACTGTGAGTATAAGTTTCTCAGTCAACTTGATGCCAATCTAGCATCGTTCTACACATATCTCACACAGATGTTGCTCAAGGCAGGGGATGAAATTTTAGCCATTTGTGCCTGAATCTGACACACAGACACAATAATCAAAATCAGTCAGTCAAATCAAGATTGTTTCAAGATATCAATAATGCGTTTATGTTTGAAGAAAACGGATATGTAATGATAATAATAACGTTTTATTAGTGCTAGAGAACGGCCACAGGGGCCTTGTATAGGCAAACATAGGATCAGACATTGTTGCAAAATGCAGCATAAAAGCAACCAGCAATATCATGCAAAAGAAAAACACGACAAACTATGCTAAAAAATAAAACAAAAATCTCAAGAGTAAAGCATGGTTCACACTAGTGCGTTCTGCTGCGTGCGGGCGCCTGCGTGCGTATGCGTGCGTTGGAAGCAATCCGTTCCGCTGTTCACATACCTGCGTCCGAATACGTGCGTCACCAAACCGTAAGCCAATGAGCGTCGAGCGGGATTTTCGACGCCTTCCACACTCCGGTGGCCGCCATGTCGAAAACAGTCAGCAGAGAGAAACCTACTGCGCGCGCTCGGGAGGCGGCCTCACGATTCGTTCTCCGCTTGCGGGCTGCTGCGTGCGTCGGAAAAAGTTTAGCTCTGACGAACTCCTTGCGTTCTGCTGCGGGAGGTCGCGCACGTATCTGTTGCCACGGTAACTAGCGCCCGCACGCATCCGCACGCAGCAGAACGCACTAGTGTGAACCATGCTTTAGGAAGAAACAGATATATGCTGTTCAACAAACGCATGATTCCTTTTTTGTGTGGGGGGACGAATAGGAAGGAGCAAAGAACCACTTGTAAACTGAGATAGCAAGGTTCGGCGACGATAAGATCATAGGGACAGCATGCACCTACATAAAATGATGACGGGTTGCGAAACACAGCTCGAAGAGGACAAATAATTCACATTTTCCCACTGTGTTCGCACGCAAGCTGTATATTGAAGGAATACCGGCTGGCTAGGTTTCCCAAAGCTAGTCTTCGCCGGCACGCCGCAAAATTAGGGTCCGAGTAATAGAAGTAAATGACGTCTGACACATAGCGGACTTTAATTTTAGCCCACTATATTCTTTGGTCATTCATTTCTGCATTTCGCAATTATTTCACGCAAGCTGCTGCGCTATAAGTCCGCATCGTGATGCTCAACTGATCACTGACAAATATACTAAGTACACGAAATTGGCTCTAAGTTAGAAACAACAGATTGAGCAGGAAGTTGGATGGACTGCTGTGAAGGCGCTTTCTCAAATACGTGACCGGCGGGACGATACAGCGAGAAGGACGAAAACTTTACGGCAAGTTTTTGACACTAACTTGGTAGTCTGGGCAGATTACAACATAGAATTAATTTCCATTTTATCTTCTGCTTTGACTTTCTATGCGGGCAGCTCCAACTTAATCAGTCCTTTCACTTGACGCTGCTGACTAGTGCGGTGGTACCAGAGCATTACCCCGTGTTCCCCCTCGAGGGGCCGCCGCCGTCGACTGAAAACTCTAGCGCACGGTGTCCATATGCACTACATATTAAAACATAATTGTGTACTGTAGCACAAACAAACTTCTAATGTGACCTCCCAAGTTGCATATTAACTGCAGTGATCTCAATTGGGTGCTCCAACTCTAGCCAAACTTTACCGACTCCTAAAATGAATAATTCAAACATTTAGCTAATCGGCTAACTCCGATATCGTACAGCTCCAGTTGTAGGGTCCAATCTCAGTAACCTAGGGACAGTTATAGAATCTATCTAGAATAAATAATTTTATCTTTTATCTTTGATCTGCAAATAAATATCCGTATTCAGTAAGAACCCTCTATATTAACCTGATGTATGCATATTTGTGCATAATCTCAATATGCGCCTTCATGTTCATTATGACAGAGGTTGCACAATGACTCAGATAGGTGTATAAATATTCCGCATATCTTGGAGCCCCACCGACCCCTTCTCAACAAAATAGGCCTACAGCAGAAAGAACACTGCTTACTAACTTCTTGATGACTCCATCTGTCTTCTCTCTGAGCAGTGGTGGCAGAAGGCGGAATATAGCACTGACTAAGGCACCTAATGCTATGGGCAAATTACAATGGCCACTAAATATTCTGAAGTGACACACTTGTAATTTATACAATAAATTGAGATTGTGCAGTGCTATACCTTACAGAGAGCCACTACTTTCTGACCAGCAGACAAGTTCATGTACCACTGGGGAGGAGCAGGCATTCGCATGGTTCTGGTGTGCTGAAGAATTATCTGAACAGCTAGAGTACAAAGGAGATGAGGTGGGGATTACAGATACATCTAAGTTCTGCGGTGCCAAGGTCAACAGCAACGAAACCATGGCTCAGTCTCCCTCCTCCCATGTATGGGTGTTGGCACATGCTTGTTGTGCTTCCATTTTAAAGGCAAGGAGCTTGAAAAAGACAGATGCTTAATGCATGAAGATATAATACGCAATACGGTGTTCTGAAGTACAGCTCATATGAAGCTGTATACTGAGCAGACATGTATGCTTCACACACAAAAAGGAAAAGCTTTCCATAACAACAAAAAGTGCACAAAATCATAACATAGCTGTATCCACTGCCATGAGGGTGTGACGCCAAATTATGCAAAGGACAAATACAATAAGACAAACATAAAATGGTGAGGGGGAACAGCAGGGGATTCAACCATCTCAGGAAAAAGACTTGCAGGGATACGGGCGGACATGTACGGGAGCTACAGGGATGCAGGCGCCATTCCAAGTAGTACAGTCAAGTAGTACTGTCATGTATCACTTCCATGAAATACACCAGAGTGAGGTACACACATACTGTGAAGTCGAGGGAGAATCTTGCCTGCATTTTCTCGACAGGTATTCAATATTGGAGAGAGATTCTATTTCTATCTCTATCTTCTATCTATCTCTATCTTCTACCTGGTGATATTCTATACGTTGACATACTCTGTACGAGTTTGTAGTAGCACATAACGCCCAAGTCTTATATTCTGGGCGCGAACCTGTGAACGTGATGAATCACTCAATCTTCACATTAATATTTTGCTATTCTAGCCACTGTATTATATAAAAATCAGACATTATGTGAAAATTCCATCCTGCGTTGAACTGCGCAAATTCCCCAACCACTCTGCCTTTCACCTGAATAATGGAAAGCCAGACCACAGGCAGACAAGCACATTCGAAACACGGGGGGAGAAACAACAACTGATTTGTATGCTCAATGACACAGCACCATGCAGGCAGACGCGACAGTGTTTCAAGATCTTCTAGGCCTGTGCGTTTGTACGATCGACGTGTATGTGCACTTTTGTGCGTGTGGCGAACGCCACACAGCTCGTTATCACGCATATTCAACGCCAAAGCATTCCGTAAGCACATTAAACATCAAGCGTGTACCCTTAGACACACACTCTTCCTCACACAGCACAACTGACCCTGTACTCATTCTCCCACTGTAATTTTGCTTCGTCGACGACTTGTATTTCACAAAGAGAGTGACACTCCTGCTATCCTCACGCAAACGTCCTGCGAAAATTATGAACGAAAAGCTGCAAAACTAGAAAGACCATGTGCAAGCGCCCTCGCGAGTTTCAAATCCGTTGACGCGACCGGAAATATGGAGCGGCAAATCTCGGAGCCTGGAATATGAGTTGGGAGGCGCATTTTGCGTGTATGAGTATGTTTTCACTTTTGCGTTTTACTTTTTAATTGTCTAAGTGGTGCACAATCATTGTTTGTACATGGCACATTAGCAGAGCAAACATTTTACCTATGCGTTTGACTGCATGCGAGCAGCCGTTTTACGCAGTCTCACGTCTTGACGCCACTGCTGGCCATAGAAATCTTATGGAGAGAGGCTAGAAGGAAAGGCGAGGAGGAGGATCGGAGGAGACCAAAGGACTCGAACGGGGCTCTTCCCTCTCTCAATGTATGCGCCCGGAGGCAGCCATATTGAATCAGCCGAGGGAATGTCGCGTATTTTTAGCCCGTGAAAACAGGCGCAATTTCGAAAACCGTTGGCAACGTTTGCTCTGCTGCTTCCGTTGGCTACGGATTTTGTGACTGTCCGCTCCCGTTCAGGCTCGTAGCCAAGGCTGGTCGTGGCAGCGGCGGTGGCTGTGTAAGGTGGTGTGGGGGTGTGGGCATCCTGTGGACGAACGTTGTTATGGCGTTCCCACGTGGCGTTCGTGTTGTGTCTGTGTTGCTCCGTGTCTGTGTTTTTTCCCAATCTCAGAGTTTCAGTAATGGATTACAGCTGTGTATTACTGCTCCAAAAGCGTGGTGACAGTGTTCGCACGTCGCGTCCGTGGCGTGTCTATTCTTCGTGTCTATGTTTGGTCGTGTCTATGTCTTCGTGTCTAGTAATGGATTACGGCTGTGTGTAACTGCTCCAAAAAGCCTTTTTTGCGTTATGTAGTCTATGCTTACCGGCTTCTTTTTTGCATGCGGTACGTATACTTTCTCGACTCCCGATACAACTGTTATGCGTAGTGTACGTGGACGTTGGTGTGTGTACCGTTTATGATGTGCTTTATATTTGCGCACATACCTTGTTTTCGAATGATAAGTGTTGCTATTAATTGCGTTATGCTATCCGCTACAGTTAGTGGCGGAGCAGATTGCGCTGCGACAATGCTGGCTGGTTCAATATGGCGCTCCACTCGCCCCTACGTCCCAGTTTCGGAGGTTCTCTTCTAGCATACTCTTTAAGATTTCTGTGCTGCGGGCGGCTCCACGGGTCCACTCTCCTCCCGTTCTCGCACGCAACAGGTTCCGCTCGAAGGAGTGCGAGAAGGAAGGGGGGAGTCATTGTCGGAGAAACGGCGAATGAGGGGTAGAGCGCGCATTTGACGCCTCGAGACTCCCTTTTTTTGTTAGAGTGTATGTGACGTATGAGGAGTTGTTTTACCTACACTCTTAGAAATGAACTTCGCCACATAGCACGCTGCTAGCCAACCACCATCCCGAATGACAACGTTCTCGCCCCTGATTTGTTGAAAACTGGAGGAGGAGCCTATTTTGTGCAGTGCATAATGGCCACTAAATAGGCTCCTCCTCCCGTTTTCAACAAATCTAGAGCGAGAACGTTGTCATTCGGGGTGATGGTTGGCTAGGAGCGTGCTATGTGGTGAAGTTCATTTTTAAGAGTGTAGATAACAGCACCCAAAGCAACATGTTCACAGATTCTGGGCAAATGCGTTACGTTGGCACACCCATGAAGAACATGTAATTATTTCGTTCCACTTTACTGAAATTTATAAACCCTATGGGTGCCATAGAAAATGTGGGAGGAGATCGGGGGGTTTCTAAAAAGAAACAAGTAGTGCGAATTTTCCGTTAAAAAGAAAAGAAAATTCCACACATACAACTACAAGATTTCTGAAGCTACGGCTTTCTGCTCTTACAATGGCATGCTTTACGTGTGTTTCATCACGGTTACTTTTTTTTTTGGGGGGGATGGCATGGTAGGCCATGAGCCTAGGCTAATGCCAGCCACATATTTGTAAATCAATCAATTTTCTTTACATACAGTGTTGAAGAACCGCTTCCCTGAAACAAATACGCGATGTCGTAAAAAAATAACACAAAAGGAAAGATATACTCAGTAAAATAAAATATTATTTCACAGCACTTCGATTCTCGTACTGCTTCCTAGTCGTGGATATAATATACAGGGTGGTCCACCAACCATGATAGAAATTCTTAGTAAAACGGAGGCCCCGGAGAGACATGCGGTCGAGGGATTTTTTCCTGGCATTAACTTTTGCCACATATTGGTAAAATTTTTATTTCATTTCAATTGACGGAAAGTTAATTTATTGAATTGAACTCCGAAATTTTCCAAGGCAACCTAACGTTTTCTTTGCGGAAATGGGTTCCCCGTGGTCATTTTACTCAGTATACCACATAATCCCACTCGTAATGCAATGCCAATTGCCGAAACGAATTCGCCGAAAATCCGTGGGAATGAGCGCTTGGCTCCGCCTCTTTTTTGACGGCTGGTAGTTCGAGCGGAAAGCTGCGAAGAGTTAGGTGCGAAGGAGGTTACATTGAAACGCCACACGAGGGGGGAAAGGGCTGCAAGCCTTACCCACGGAACAAACACGCGCAGTGAGTGCGGGAATCAGCGCTATCCCAAGCAGCACAATGTACTGAAAGTCGAGGGCAAAAGGGGTGGGTGGTATGTGCCTTATCAGTGTTCTTTAGTTTCATGCGCTTGTTCAAGGCCTTCCATCTACCCGTCCACCCCTATTGCACTCGACTTTCAGTACATTGTGCTGCTTGGGATCTTATGAAAAATGAGGCCCAAGCCTTAGCCGAAAGCCCAAGCCCGGCCATGCCATGCCCGCGGGCCGGGCTTTGCGTTTTTTATGCGGCCTTCGCCGGGCCGGGTACGGTTTTGACAACGCCGGCCATAGTCGGGCATGTACGCGAATGTACGTATTACACAAGACTGGAGAGCTGACTTCTCATGTCACTTTTTTTCCCGTTAGGTATGGGATATCATGGCATCCTCATCTGAGAACTATCAGTTTTGTATATGTGATCATGATTATTTTGTGTAATGGGCCCGGATTCCACACGTGCACTCACACACATTTCGGGACGATTGGTGTGGCGGTGGCGCTGAGATGTTTGCCGACAAGACGAAAGGAGTTGTGCGATTTGGCCAACAGAAGGAGCGTCCTTCGCTTCACCAAAGCCAGAGAGGAGCAGCCGCGTACTACGACTGCACACGACACCGCTCTCTCCGTGAAGAAGTGTGAGACGCTGGCCAAGGCAGTCACCACCCAAGCAAGCAAGCAAGCATCAAGCACAGAGCGGCTTGCAGGCAGAGAAACACACACGCTCCGTTCGAGTGTACCTCCTCACTCTCTACCAATTAGCTGCGTCCTTTTAGTAAATCTAAATACGCCTCCGGGCCTCGAGAGCACATAGAGCAGAGGCGGGCTGGGACCGTGCCTGAGCATGGAAACAGTCGGGTACGGGCTGGGCCCGGGCCGGGCCTGAAAATTGGGCCCGTGCAGAGCTCTAGTTTGCACCATACCACGTATGATGTGAAGAGTTTTTGTGTACTTTCTGTGACTTGAGCAAAGTTGAATTTATCCGTTCTGTATGTTCACTCACTAGCAACACGGAGAAAATACTCGAAATGAAGTACTGCAAAACTATACATGTATCTATTTTATTCCAAAAATGCATACCTTGAAAGTGGTATCCAATGTCCACACAATCATACAACACATCCGGCGCACACAGTAGTGAAGTATTTCACACGTGCACATACTTGATGCCACACAGTGTCGCGTCGCACAATTGACAGTCAATGACCGGCTCCAGTTTGAGTTCTTCTGGCGACCCACGATCAAACGCTGGACATCAAAATTCATTGAATTTCGGCGAAAGCGGCGTCTCTGAAACGCTGGAGAGAAATGTGTCTGAAATAGAGCGTTTAATCGCAAATGAGCAAGTGAGCAAAACTGAGTAAAATGGTCATAGCAACAACAAAGTTGCTTCACCCAGCTTACGTTTAGTTAGTTAAGTTACTGTTGGTTAAGTAGGGCCTGCAAAATACGAGAATGAAATTAGCAGAAGCAACACCGGCCACGAACTGATACTTGTACACTTACCTGACGGGACGCAAGACTGCGGCCGCTGCTGGAAACAAACAAAAACCTACAGCACAACAGTCATGGTACGAATACAAGTGAAGCTTGATCACGCGCTTCTATCACACAGCTTACCCCATACCAGACCTCCGCAACTCCCCATAGAGGCCATAGTATAGGAAAATTCACACAACATTGGACACACGACCAATGAGAATGCAGCGTTTGCTTCCTCAGTCCTCCAATCGAAAGTCTTTCCGTCCGACTCGCAGCCTGACCGGTTCTGGCTCTTGCTGACTTCTGCTTTCCATACTGGTCTGTACCTGCTACGCCTGACTTCTAGGCTTTTAGCTTTCATGCACGCCGTAAAGTTATTTCGTGATTCCAAAACAACTGTGAAAAGTGTTGTGATGAACAGAAATTTATTGGAGCCATTATACCGACACAATCGGCAGGTTGACGCATTTACATGCACTGAGCGTACTGAGTCCATTGCGTAGTGCTCCCTGGCACACTGCAACAAAGTTCAAACTTGCAAAACACGCATATCGACACAGCCTATTCCCAACAACGACCAACTGTCACATACTTGCGGACAATCTCTTTATCATCATGTCCTTGACTGCTATACGTCAAACATACAATGATGCTGCTTCAGGAATCCCATTTTCATGTCACCGCTATGCAAATCTGACGGCGCTCGGACGTGTTCATCGAGTCAGAATTCACGACAACACTTCAGTTTGAAGTCCGATTGGCTGTTCGTAGACCGATGCTTGCGTCGAGAAACAGTACAACACGATCAATGACACCATAATACACAGATAAGACGCCGAACGCACTTGTCTCTCAACCAAAGACACCGCCGACCCGGCGTCCACCGTTCAAATTTCAAATGAAACCGCCGAGAGAGTACGAAGCACGCAGGCGAGGAAGCGCGAAGTGCCGTTTTCGAATTCCGGCAAGCATTCCGAACACACCTGTGGCGTCCGACCAATGGAGAGGCACGGATTGCTCCGTGTGCAGTAACATGCATTTTGATCCAGATTTTACAAGAGCTGTGCGGGGCTGCCCGTACGACGCGTCTCGTATCTATAGGCGAGCGAACGCTGAGGCAGTGGAAACATGTTGCAACCGTTCCGACGGCATTCCGATGATGCTAATGGCGATGACTCCTTCGTGACGAGGCGAGGACGAGGCACGGAGGAAGAGAGTCAAAATGTGAGCAAACCCGTCACATGCGCATGATCCTCATGTGGTTGTACGAGGGTGGTTCGATAAGTTTCCGGCCCGAAGAACTTTTACTAGCCATAGAGACGAAACAAGTGTACGACGAAGCCGCACTCCTTCAGTGCAGCCTTGGCAACATAAGCCGTGTGGACAGGGGTACTGTCCTGGAGCAACCGGACACCTCGACTCAACCTGCCGCGCCTCTTTTCCTTGATGGCCTCTCGCAGTCGGTGCAGGAGTGAAGCATAATAAGTCGCATTCACTGTGATGTTGCTCTCTTTGAAGTCGATGAGGAGGATCCCGTGACAATCCCAAAATATTGTTGCCATGATCTTCTTTGTGGATTGTGTGACCTTGGCTTTTCTTGGGCGTGCTTCTCCTGGTTTGCGCCATTCCATCGGCTCCTTTTTCGAAAGGGGATCATAGTAGAGCACCATAGTCTCATCCCCTGTGACAATTGTCTTCAATATTTCTTCTTCGTCGTTCTCATGACAGAGCTCCAAAAACTCTTTGGCACAGACGACGCGCTGTTGCTTTTGAACTGACGAGAGAAGTCGTGGCACCCATCTCGCACTGACTTTTTTCATGTGAAGGCCCTCGCCGATGATGCGAAAAACGGTTGTTTTGGAAAGCCCTAGCCTTTCTGAGATTTCCTTCACCTTCAGACGCCTGTGGCTCAGAACTTCCTCCTCGACAGGAGACAAATTTTCTTGTGTCACCACTTCCACTGGACGACCACCGCGTGGATCACCTTCAATGGACTCCCGCCCCAGTCGAAACTGCTTAGCCCAGTCTTTTACCGTTGTGTACGACGGAGAGGCTTCCCTGTACACGTTGTCCAGTCGCGCTTTAATTTCTGTAGGCGAAAGTCCCTCTTTTGTCAAGAATTTTATCACAGCGCGGTACTCGATTCTTTCCATTTCAACTGAATAGTGCACCCTGGCTGTTTGAAATGCCGCTCTCCAACCGAGAAAAGCATGTAGAGGGTTGAGGCTGGTGCTCCGGCCCTCCAACAGATGGCGCCACGCGTCCTTAATCGCATTTTCAAATTCTCGCGCATTTTCTACCTCGGGCCGGAAACTTATGGAACCACCCTCGTATAAGTTGGAAATATATTGCATACTGAACTGAAGTATAATAATACGAGCAACCGCCTTCTGAAAGCCATCGAAATTGTATTTAGAGTTTTAATATGTAGCTAAAAGGTGATAAAGTCGCATTCAAGCTATTAATCACAAGTTAAGATTCAAATACCGCTTTGCTTAGAGAGACGACAACACGGACCTCCATGGCCAGAATTATGTGACAAAAACTTACAGCGTGCTTACAGCGTGCTTCACCTGCATACTCCCATGGGTGCAACCCATAAGGAATGCGAAATTGCCTGTTGTTCGTTTGGTTGATACCGCTAGACACGTTCTTGTATTACACTGTTGCGGATCAGGGAGAAATACCGCACAATACTACATTCAGCAGGCAGATTCGATCACGTGTTTCATTTCCTATACGTTTTTCTGGAACACGTAACGCAGACTTCTCATGGGTACTACCATAGACGCAATGCGCAATGAATAGAAAAACGGCTGCTTGTTTGGTTCATGTTGCTGTGCATTTGTTATGCGCGTTCCTTATGTCCCAGCAATGATTTTATTACAAAATTGGATATGATTAACGCTGCCCTCGAGGTTCCATTCTACAGGTGGTCCTGGCAATGATGTATCGTCGTTACATAAGATGCAAATGAGCGAGCACACCCTGTTCTGTATTTTTTATTGCTCCCTTCTCTCTTCTTTTTAGGAAGTCGTACAGCAGGCTTCAACCGCATATCGGTATTCCGACATTTCTGTGCCAAAAACTGAAACCGAAAAGTGAATTTAAACCTATCGAAACTTTATGTTCAGCGAAAAGCTTGAACCTTCAAATGTTCAAATATAAAAAAACTCCGCTGAAGTTGCTGTAGTTTTTCTGTTACCGAATTTTCCATAATTGCACGTCCAGGGACCTAGTAGGAAACCGAGTAGTCTGTCAACAATTGCATGACCTCGCGCCATCTGTCGAGGACGCATGTAATACGCGCACCTCCGGGCGCTAATCCGGCGAAAACGAAAATGGCAGTGGGCATTTGTGACCAATTTCTACGTCGAGAATGTCGAGCCTCTTGAACATGAGTGCGATGGAATTCCGCATTCGAGAACTGTCGCTCATACAGAACTGTGGTTTGTGCGTTAGCGTGCTGGAAAGTGTGTTCTTCGCAACAGAAGATTCCTCGTCCAGAGATTAATCGGAGTCACATTCGTCCTCAGCAGTAGCTCACCGTGTCGTGAACATGGACTGCTTTGTGAAGTTTCCATGTATCAGGGAGAAGCACTTGTGTAAGCCGAAACAAGCGCTGTTTTTTCGTCGTGCAGGTGCTCATGTGTGAAATGCAAACCGACGGACACTACGGATGGATACTACGGTTTTTGCTGCCGAGAGGTAGAGAATGCCTGTGAAAAGCAGACAGACAATTGCATCAGAACTAATGAATATTTCGAAATGCTGTGCCTTGACACCGAAGTACTGCAAGTGTCTTTTCTTTTACATACATCCGAGAAACCGAAGAGCATGGCAACATACACGGCAGCGCCGTGTGGTCTTTACGCGCTACTTGAACGGCAAACTGGACGGAAAATCCTTATTTCTGCAGGAAATTCCGTTATACCACCTGTCGGCTATTCACAAGAAGGATATGGGGTGCTCCGAGAAAGTACAATAGAAAGTACTCCACTGAATCTCGATCTGCGTCATGCATGCTATTAGGGATGCTTTCCCATCAGTGCGCTGACTTGTAGAAATGTTGATGTCAGCATATTTCCATTTTGTTTGCTGCAAGTTTTTCTCATTGCTTTTCCTTTGCTGTCACAGCATATTATAATTACTAGTTTGTTCCTGGAGGGTTAAGTAACCTGTGGGCATAGATGTATTTGTAGGTTAATCTCATGTCTCAATTGTATATGTGAGGAGTAAGAAAGATAATTTTCATCAGTGTCATTCAACTGAACTGTGTTCATAACTTTTTAGTATACTTCTTAGTGACTACGTTTCTAAATGTCAATTAATATTTGAACCAAGATTGGGATTTAACACTTAACTCTGTTTTGCTAAACGGAGTACTTGTAACTGATTCATTATTACGTCACCAACTAACATTTGTAAAGAAGGACTTGAGGGCTGACTTAAAGTATTATTAACCCTTGATCTGGGTTCAAAGTTAACCATGCACCATTGTTGTGCGCATAGTACTCCGAAATGGCTAAATAATTTATTGCATAAGTTCTCTGTTACTGTAATTGAGCTGTACTTTTGTAAAGTACTTTTGACAGCCGTGCAAATTGAAACTGGCTTCAGTGTACACTACAAATGCGTCGTAACATTTAATTGAAATATAATATAAGAGCAGAAGCAACATTTTGTCACAACTAAAACTATATCTTTCTTTTTTATTGTCCAGGGATTTAGGAAACAGAGTAGGACTTCCTGCCCTCTGATGTTTTGACGTACTGGATAGAGTTGTAAAACCTGCAACAAAATAAACAAGAGAAGTATTAATAGTTTCTTCTTTCCATTTTGAATTTAACCAGCTAGTTATATTTTACCATTTGTGCACTTTTGTATTCTCTGTTGGTGAAAAGATTACGGGAACAATAATGCTGCAGATCCAACAGTGACCTGTCATCTTGATGAAGCTGAGAACTTTTCTTCATGCATGCTGAGTGAGACGAAAGAAAAGTACGATGGAGGTTGTACAAAGACAGCAAATCTCCGTCGGCTAAAATTTTATATATGTGGATGTTACCACATCGTGTAGTTTCCATCCAAAAGTAGGAGTAGGCAACGTTGTTTGGTTGTTGTTGGCATGTTGATGTGCTATACCGTTATGGCACATCAATATAGATAGAGGCAAACACAGTAGACAGCGTGATGGCTGCAAACTCTCAAGTGAAGATTTATTTAACAGAACAAGAACCTGAAAGCATGAGTAGAAAAAGGCAGTGCCCAGGCAATGCATGGAGAACCACATTAATCTCTAAGAAGGTAGGATCGGGAGAGCAATAAAGAAAAATGACGGTTGCGTCTGAGATAGGGGAACTCTACAAATTTAGGACCAATATGATGTGGTAACCTTGCATGGCTCACTGCAGCAGTGACACACACTGACACACACACACACACAGTAGTGGGGCTTAAAAGACAATGAACTTTCACTGTTTCAATGGTCATTCAAGTGTAGAGGATGCATCTCTAGAAAATTAATTAGCGTTCCTTAGTCATAACTACACCTCTTCACACAGGAAGTATTCTTCTACCCCTCAAACAAGCTAGTAGTTCTCATCGGTTTCTTCTCCTACTGTTGACGTCGTACTAATGTTCTGCACCTGTCCAAAGACTCCACAAATGTCACAAAGTCTGCAACATCTAACAAGTCTACTGCTTCCATATCTGGACTTTGCATACCTGCTTCCAGCTATTTCTGTCATGTCAACTTGAGTGCCTGGATCACACAACACGAAGCAGTCTGGCGCCACTTCAACACTGGAAGGCCCCTAAAATTAAATTTGTTGATGTTGACAATGTTGAGTACGGGACAAGTAGGATAACATATGTTAAATGGAATACGTCATCGTTATATCATAATTAATTTATACATGTGTGACGCCTGTACATACCTAAGAGTTGTGTTGAACTCGTCACCTCGGTGAAGCAAAATCACTGGTACTGAACGGCAGTTTGCTTCGGACGTCTTCTCAATTCGCCGTCTACGACATCCTCTTCGTAGTCAACGGCAGCAAAATAAGCTCAGCACACACGACACGACTGCTGCATCTAATAGCCGAGTGTTTCGAACCACATTCGTTCTCGCGCACTCTCCTGTAGAATCTTGTGGCAGAAAAATCATGATTTCTGCATCCCCGAACACCAAAACTACAGCAGGCATATGTAGGTATCCCGAATACGTGACACAGCAGCCACGGACATGTCATTTACTTCCACTTACTATTTCGCGCGACCAACATGACCACCCACGACGTAAACGATAAACGCCATAACACGGACGGCCTTGCAGATGGTGCGGTGGATCGTAGCCCGTAGCGGCGAAGTAGCTGAATGCTTTATTAACGTAGAAACTGTGGAAGCGAGCGTCATTTTTAAAATGTCGTTTCGCTGTAAGATCCTGTGCGTCAACTTTGTTCTCTACAAAATTAGTTCTCACGTGGTAAGGATTGACCAATCCCTGGGAGCCCTGGACCGGAAACCGACGAAACCTAAGTTTCTCTTTTTCGCCGTTTGTTGGCAGCACCGTCCATGTTCCGGCAATCTTCAAAATATTTATACGTAAAAAATATGCAGAATTGAGAAGTAATGCTTTCTGTATCTTATCAAACAATGATGTTGTGCACGACAGTGGGCAAAAATATGGGGGTTATTTTTCACTTTTCGGTCCCTTTAAAGCGTGCTTCACCTACATACTTCCATCGAAGCAATGCATAAGGAATACAAAGAGGCCTGTAGTTCGTTGGGTTAGGGCGCTGTGTATTTGTTCCTATGTACATGTACCTATGCGTAAAATTAGTCCATGAAGCGCTCTTAAGTAATAATGAAAAAGCGCGGCGAAAAATCATGTAGGATGTCCTAAATATAGATATCACAGAATGGTCAGGTGCCAACCAACCAACCAACCTAGAGATCACAGGACATAACACGCGCTGCACACATCCATGAAGCGAATACACGACGAAAGAACGACAACGTTCGCCGAGCCTCTGACGTCCTTCATACAAAGAACCGCCGCGTGCCGCGCGAACTTCGTCGCAAAAATTCGCTCAATGCATGGAGTTGTATTTATTGCTCAATTCTTCGTCGTCGTTTTAAAGGCACAATGTACTTTTTTTCTATTCCTTTATACCACTGTCTATGTATTCCCCCATTCCACCAAGCACTGGGGTAGAGTATCGCCTGTTGCGATGAAACTCCCCACTCTCCAAGGCCGAAAATAAAGTTGTTTTTTGTTTCTATGTATTACGTAGGGACATTACGTGATAAGTGTAAACAAACGCCCCAACGAAACAATTCCAAAAGTCACGTATAATTTCGAAGTCACAAATGTACTTCGCTAAGCCATAGCATCCTATATACTTCAATGGGTGGTTTGCAACTTCCTGTCAAAATGACGTAAGGGAAGTAGCAATGTCACGTGGATTTACGCTTCCGGTCCGAAGTTCTGCTGGAGTCTTATAGAGTAAGTGCGATTTTCAACCTAAAAATAAGCTAATGTTTCGGGCGTAAATGCACTAATTCTGCGGAAAAGGGACATATAATGTATCGCATACCCTTGGATCCTGCGCCTTTGGAAAAATGTTGTCAACGAACGAAAATTGAACTAAGGGGTGTAGGCACTTGTCACCAAATGCCGTGCTGTGTACTTATCACCTTGAATTGTGCGTGGCTGTGATAAGATTATCAACTCATAATGTGAACAGAATATTACTAAAGCCACAGCTTCTTCCCAGACTAAAAGAAAACGATTACATGCGTACTATCGTCAGAGTGCGGAAGATTGCAGCGTAAAATACTGCCTGCACATTTTGTTGTGCCATATCTGAAATGCTGTCTGTTATCTTTGTTATTTGAAGCGTCAAATTGACCGCATTGTAACAGAACATTTCCCGCAGCAAAAGATTGCGATTTTGAAGCGCACGCCGAACGAAACCGAAACATGCACGATGTGTCACGAAATATTATCTTTGTCGCAAGAAAAGTACGTGCGAAGTATTTGTTACAGTACCTTACTTCTTTGAGGTGCAGGTATTCCCAGGAAAACTCATCTTGGTTGTCTTTTAAGCCAGATGGTATAAGTTTTGCTTTGCTCCAATTGAGCGCAATTTCGGACCGGAAGTTCGAAGACCCAGCATGCGTAGCGCCACTTCTCAACTTGAAAACCACCCATGCCTGAACAGTTGATGCGGAACGGCCGTTCAGCGCACTCTGCGCGGCGGCGCCACATACCTGGGGCTGTGATGATCATATCGCTGGGCTTCCTGGCGCATGGTGTTTCGGTTTCGTGTCGAATATGTCGAGCGATGTCTGCCACCGCGCATACGCCGAGATATCTCGACGCGCCCCACGTCACTAAAACCGCGTGGAAAGGTTCTCGTTACCTGTACCTGGAGTCTCCCTTTTCAGTTAGCGAGGTCGCATCGTTCAAGTGCATTTCTTGGGTGGAAGAATTGCGGTTTTTCGCTATAACTTGTGATTGGTGAGGTGCACCCCGTGTTCGGAACATATACTACAGCATCAATTTCTGTGGCACCTTTAGTGCAATGCGCGCACCATGGTTCGCACAGATGCTTTTTTCGGGTTTTCTTTTCCTTCTTTTTTTTTTACGGCGGTGCTGTCCTGAATCATCACATGTCATGTCCTATTGTTGTCATGTCCACCGTTGTTAACCGCTTGCTGAAGTGGTGATTTTAACTTCCTACCCCTACAGTTGAGGAATGTCTCTATGAAGTCTTTCAGACCAAAGAGTACGTGCATTAAGCTATAGGACGGGTACAAGAGGCCGCCCCGGTCTATGGTGGTGAATTAGTCTGTCAGTTGGAGCACAAGACTGTGGTTTCACGAGCATAGCAAAGCACAGGTCGCAGTCGAGGTTTTCCTTTACGCAGCGCGCAAGGTACCCTCCAACCATTGACAAGGCTGCATCGTCGGGAGTAGCAAGACGTCGTTGAGGGTTCGACAGACATCGTTCGAGTGCTTGACAGGCCTGCTGTGGGAAACGACTCGATAAGATTTCTTGGAGTGCTCCATGAGGGGGCGTAACGTCCGAGATGGTCACTGCTTCCAGAAGATTTCCTGACCCACCCGAAGAAAGATTCGGTTGCGTCGGGCGACATTTTTCGTGTAAGCACAAACTTAAAGGAACATTCCTCCAGAACGTACCGTACGCAGTTGAGGTTCCGACAGCGTGGTGAATACGAGGCCTTCATAAGTCTCCTGGCTTAGGAATTGCTTTTTTGTGCTTTCTTTCTTCATGGTGTTCACGTAGCTGAGGAAATCGTCTTCTAGCCAACCAAGGCGCTCATCACCGGTATGGCGGTAATCTTTGCACTCAGGCCGATTCTGGAGGATATGTTGTGTACAGTTGCTCACGTCCATGAGCAGGAACAAGCGGTGAATGATTTCCACGAATTTTATGGTGGAAGCAGTATTCGCAAAGCTGAGGTCACAGGCATGGCCAGCCTGTTCTTGAAGACATTTTAGGGCTGCTGACACCGGTGTGGACAGAAGCTGGACAGCGCGTTTCAGGTTCATTTTTTCCAAGTTTTGTTGGAAATACGTGTTTCCGCGTCAAGCATCGAACGGGCTTGACCGTACTGTTCTGCTGGATTTTGTACAGGTTCTTCACATGTACTGAGGAGATCTGCCCTTCCTTTCCAAGATCACGTTCTATGAACTGGATCCGACGTTCTTCAGGAGGTGGCACTGGTCGAATACTAGGAAGAATTTTCTTGCCGGGTCATTTGGATGATTGATGATGTGCGACAAGTTTCCACCGCACAGTAAGCGCATAGCAAGGACATTGACCTTGTGGTTGTCCGTTACGATGCGAACAACCTCGAACCCGACCTTTTCCACCTCTTGTAAAACGTAGAGAATCATGAAGCTGGGAGCCGGAGCAGTTTCTTGTCAGAAAATATCCTACTGGAATTCTGAGAGGGCGCGGGAGTCCATTCAGGACGAAGCATAGGAGGGCATTGGCCAGATTCGGGTCATTGGATTCTGTAGGCTCTTGATCAGGTCCCAGTTCTACTTCCCCAACAAATGCGTCACGATGCTTCAAGTACTGCAAACGCTCTTAGATTTCCGTTTCGTCGACGACCAGGGAGCAAACTTTCGCTTGAGGCGCGCTTACTGCGTGAGACTCCTACTGCAGCCTTTTTTGAACCAAGGGTGTGAATCCCACTTATCCGGCAGCCGTGGAAATTTTCCCGGTGTATCGCTGAAGCGTGCTCCGTCTCGGCAACTTTAAGGGGTCCTCGGATCTTAGATGTTCGTAAGCTTGCGTGGATAGGCTCTCCAGCACAACGACATGGCGCAAGGTCAGGACGGACCATGATGGTGTTTCCCGTTTGAAATTTTTGACCTGGTCAAACAGGAAGCTTGCCCGGACGTCTTTGGTCTCAGCGGCGGCTACCACATCTAGATATTGGGACACATTCCTTCCCTCCTTCAAGTTCTTCAGTTGAGTTTTAACGCTATCAAGCGAAAGCTGCAGCTTGCTGATCCGGGATTTTAAGTCACTCTCTTTACGTGACCACCTGCGACGTTCGACCACAGATGCGGACGTGCGGACATTAATGTCGACTTGGACGCCTTGGTCCCTTAGCGTAAGTGTCACATTTACTATTTGCGAGAAAACGTTCACGTCTGCACAGCCGGTACTGAGACCGGAACCTTGCGACGATGGGGATGATGATTAGTATTTTAATGGCGCAGCAGCAACGGAGGCTATAATGCGCCGATAAGGAGCTGAGAACTCGCCCTCTTGCAGAAACTCCACGCCATGGACAGTAAGTGGCGTCTGCAAATCGCAGAAAGTCTTTGGAATATTGGCATTAGTCGTCCCTTTTCTTCTTTGGAGCTGGAGGTCTGCAGTACGTATCCTGAAACACACTCGGAACCGCACGCCTTTTCAGCCGACGTGTCTTGCAACCTTCTTTGAAATCGGAAGCCGTGAAATGGGGGCTGCAGACCGATGAATATGTTTTGGGGCACCAGTCAGGCCGAGAGATGGCTTTCAGCCACTGTACTCGAAGTCGCTCCTCACTATAGGTATCTCATGAAACGAGATGCCTTTGACTTTGTTCTTAGAGTCAGACTTGCACCCATGCAAGAAACAGTATGACATGCCGACGTCTTACCTGTGCCAGGAGTGAAAATGCACCACGGAAGTTTTCCTGACGCCGTCAGGGCGTCTAGGTATGCTGCCAGCTTCAGTACACGGTATTGCGATAACAGAAGGAAAATGCCCGGAATGAGATTTCCCAGACATCTGTCTCGTCAGACAGACTCTGTCTCAGACACTCTCCGGGAACGATGTGAAGAGCCACAGAATCATCCACCAAGTCAGCTCCTCCCCAAGGTAAGAGCAGGGGGCTGCCAATGTTAGGAGAACAGACCAAACACGCGGATCGGATCTCCTCCTGGCTTCTTCGATCCTGTTCATCTGTTGCTGCGCTACGAATTTCACCTTGCACTAAAAGGGGAAGGGGAACCATCTCCTGTTAAACATAAGGGTCCTTGTTGAACGCGGAATCCAGCATCCTGAGAAATCCGCGGTGATATGTGGCAGGTGTAAAACACCCTCTCTCGGATCATTGCGGTCTATATGTTACTGGTGTGTATGTGTATGTTACTGCGTTTGCCCGTTCAGTAAAGCGACTTTATGATATTAGGGAATTAAACCTACCTAAAATAAATGCTTGACTCCATTGCTTATTTATCTATTTGTAAAACGGCAAAATTTACTGCCCGATAAAATGTGTATCAAACATCAAAACACAGCAAATAATTTTACCCCTTTGGTTAGTCAAACTGTAATGCTACCGCGGTCGATCCGTGGCGCATTACTATTTGACACGCGAAGATTCTTTAATCTCGAAAATGAACGAAAGAGAGAGAGAGAGAGAGAAGATAAAGATGTTGTGGCGTCTCCTCGGAGAGCAGTTTTATCGTCTTTTCCTAACGGAATATTCAGTTGAACAGAGATATTTACGTTAGGCTGGACATCTATAAGCACGAATATGAGCCAGCTTGATGTCGTCGGCTAGGGGTGCACAGTACATACTGACTGATTTTCGATGCAGCTACCATGCAGCTTCCGCTATCTACAAAAGATGAGATACCAGTTGTCCACACGTAACTGCATAAGAGAAAATAATAAGACACGAGCAACTCATTGCAGAGGAATAACTAAAACTAATTATCTTGTTGGCAAAATTATATAACTATAACGACATGCTTGGGGGTCATTCCAAAGAGCGGTCGCTCTTCCGACCGTGACACTTCTATATATGTTACTTATAGTTCTGCAGATGAATATTTACTGACAGTTCAGCAGTATCATCGTCAGAGTCTTGACCCTTTTACTTCTATCTGATATTGATATCGGTTATATTGATTGATCCGTGATCAATAAAGAGCTCAATGTTTGTGCCCATACCAGGAAGGCGAGAACTTACAACAAGAGCGACACCATGTACTGGGAAGAAGGTGGCATCAGCGAAACAAGGCGAAAGAGCCCACGACGTAGTATTGAGCCGCTTCCCCACGAACCTACTGTACTAAATGTGGATTCTATGACGCACGGAGAGCTGCGAAAAGAGCCTGAGGCTAGAGGGGTAAAGACAGACTCGAAAAACGATAGAACGTTAAGAAAAATGCTACAGCAATCATGGAATGCTGGCGACTAAGTCGCTAGCAGCTAGTACTGCTTTTTTCCTTCTGTTTTTACTGATAGTTCGTGGTAACCTTTTTTTTTTGCCTTTGATCGTGTATAGTGCATACGTGTAGATACACATGTAAACAAATAGTTTGTGAATGTGGTTCAGGCATACTGCAAAAAGGAGGTTTGCTGTGACATGTATATGAATACAGGAACGGGATTAAGGGTTTCCTGATGCAGGGGATTATTATATAGGAACAGAATAGTGACAAAATAGATGTGAAATTGAGTGGAACTGAGTCAATTTATTACTGCATGCAAGATGCAAGAAAGCGACTAAATTCATGGTATCTCTCGGCTAGTCAAATTAAAAACGAAAGCTTCAGCGCAACGGCCGCAACTTAACCGTCTGCTCCGGTGTGCATTAACACCAACGGCTTCGAAACCATGCCAGTAGGAAATTTCTGCTCCGCTTGGCAAGTGGTGGGCGTAAACTGTTATCTATGAACACAAGAAGCGAATATTTCGATAACGTTTTAGCCCACAGCTATCATTTCAGCGCCATGCTCACAAAACGACCGGTGAACTACACACACAAAAGAGGATAGAGTCCTTTTATTACTACATGTATATTACTATATATTTATTACTAATACTATTACGTACTATTATACAGTACATCGTCAGCCAGGAGCATTACCAGATTATCAAAGCTCTCGCAAAGCTGCGCCAATGAAATTTTGCTAAATTTTGCTAAATGAAAATTTTGCAAGGTAGCATGCTACATATAGCAGCCTTCGCGCAGTCGTGGCTTTAGTCTAACCATGAACCATGACAGTGCAAGTTCATTGCATTCCTTAGGAGCGCCGCATTAAGAAAGAAACGGAAGAATATACCATACATGCCTTTTAATACTTCAGCATTAGAAGCCTCATTGTGGGAAGCCTCGTCCGTTGTAGTGTCAGAAGTCACTCCTAGCAGAGAGGGGAGACGCCAGGAGGCGCTGCAAAGGCAGAGAGGGAATAACAGCCGGCGCGGAGCGGTCGCCAGTTTCACCAGTCTGAGCATCGAATATAGAGCACATAAAAGATCTAATGCTAACGCATAGTCAATGCGTAATGATAATTAAGCGACCCCCGATTTTTTTTTCAACAAGTTTTCTCCACTTGACTAGCAGAACAAGTCGTAGACTTGTCCGCCGCTTAAGCTTTATACAACCATTAAGGAAAATCACAAACGCATTAAATAATAAGCTACCGCACTCTTGGACAGCACAAAGGCTTCAAAGTAGTATCACACAAACTTGAAAAGAAATATAACTACCCTGCTATTTTTGATGGTGTAGCCAACGGGGAGGGTCGGGGGCCTTCAATCATGTTACGGGGAGTGTGCCAGTATCTTTTCTGCATGTTCCTGCAAGAAGGGGTGAAGATCTGGCCCTTTTTATTTATTTATTTTTCACCGAACAAACATTGTTTATGTTAGTGTGACTAAATAAGATTCATTCATTCATTCATTCATTCATTCATTCATTCATTGAGCGTCTCTATTCTATGTTGTAAAGAGAGGGAATGTTCACCGTAAAATTGTAAATTACAGTTAAAATGTAAATTCGATCATTGTATCAGGGCCATTCGCCATTTTATCCTTTCGAAAAGTCGTCGGACAAAATTTAGTCTCAAGTCTGAAGAGCGATACAAAAATAATGCAACCGTTGTCGTTTATCAAAAAGAAAAGCAGGAAACAGAATACGTTTTGTATAGATATATTTTGAAGCAACAGACAACTCATGCCTCCTGCATTACAGAATTTCGTGAAATTGATGACGACGCTGCGTGGATGTGTGCAAAGCAAAGCGAAATGCAAGGAAAGAGCCGGAAGGCTGGAAGCATCTTCTTTGCCTTTTGGCGTGAGATCTCATTTAGTTAAAAAAAAATATAAACACGCCTAGACGGTGACGGTGCAAGAAACTGCTAAGGATTATCATCCTGCATGTAGGAACGCAGGAAGTAAACGATAACGTGGATATACAGCCGTACGCCTGCGTCACTGCGTACCAGACTTGTAAAGTAATTAATTACATGCAATTGAATTACTGTAATTAATTACTTTCTTAGTAATTAATTACTTCCAGAATTACATTATGTTTTACGCAATTGTAACTGTAATTGGATTACTTTTACAAGTAATGCGTAACGCATTTTAATTACTCTCGGAATTACTTGAATGGGAAGGCCCAATGTTTAGAGTTTGGATCAGTTCAACACCGTTTTTCTGTTTTTTTTTTGTTTTTTTTTCAGGGTGATTACCCAAAGACTCGATTCAGCCCGGTACATTTTTCGATATAGATTTTTTTTTTTACATTTGAATGTGGAAGGAGAAAATCTCTTGTGCCATGGGAAAAGGAGTACAAATTGTGGGTATCGACCCGTATCGGGTATCAGGTAACTACTGTTATGACTGTGGTCTTGTTATGACAAGGAGACGGGGCAGCCTTACAGACAAGAACTTTGAGAATACCTTACTCTTGAAAGCCAATGGACTTTACAAACTGCACTCATGATATGCACTTTGTTCACATACCTGAAGAAAGAAAGCCTTTTGACTGTGATGTTCGGTGTTTCTTTAACGTGGCAAAAGACTTGTCCTTGTGTAAGAATTCTCTAACTTGTTTTTCTACCATAAGCACAACTACCGTCATCTTTCAGAACATGTGCAATAAATGTGCACATCAAATCTTGCAGTTTGCACGTCGTTTGCCCATTGCAGTCAACTTTGTCAATGTAATTCAGTGTAATGCAATTACTTTTTCAGTAATTGTAATTGTAATTCAATTATTTGAGAAAAGTAATTTTTACAGGTCTGCTGCGAACCATGTGTCGCCTTTTCCTTCCGCTATGGTTCTCAAATGTTTTTAGTCCCAACAAAATTTATACCGCTTGAAAGGCAATGGAATGTTGAACAAATGGCATTTTTTCGAGAAAATAAAGCTTTGGGTTTTCGAGAAATCGATCCGTGAAGTCGGCGTATTTTTCGAGGGTGATCCCGGTTTGCTCCTCATACCGCTCTAGCTTTATCAGAATACCGTTAGAAAGAGCACTTAATGGGGTATCTTTCAGTATAAAAATCACTTCGGTCTAGTGTCCACTTCCCTGACAGGAAGGGTACAAAATTCACGCAAAAACGCGCTTTAACGCGTTTTTGCGATTTTTGCTCAAGCGAACGGGCGGCAGTAGGTATCGGGATATCCCACAGAGTTACAGTCCGGTATGTAGAGAACGAGTAGAAAAAATGTCGTCCCCGTCACTTAAGCGTGGGTTGGATAGGGTTGTCTCAAACTTCGGCCCGAGCGCTCGCTGATGAGGCACCGTCATGCGCGCTTCAATTTTTTTCTCGGCATCCGTTCCGATTTGAAGTCCGAAATTTGTACCAATGTTCATTACAAATATGTGGCTTTCACACGCAAAAAAAATATGTAACAAAATCGAAGGACCTCGACGGACGGGCTTGCCTGAATTGGATGAAATCACCCACCTGTGGATTTCCGAACCGACAGAACACGAATTCTCATTACCTGAGACAACAATTGGAATGTGATTAGATAAGAAAGCTGCCTAGAAAATGCGCAAAATGGAATGAGAACGGTTTCTGGCAGCAGCACGAACGTCTTGCTGATTATGCCGACGCCCCCCCCCCCCCCCCCCAGAATTCAGGTAACACTTGCATACTTTCCGTTGATGGTGTCATTGATACTGTATAAGTTTGTTAGTAACACTTACGCGCTGTCTTCAAAATCTTTCTGTATGCTGTTTCATACATTTGAGTAACGTTTTGCTGGAATTCCAAATTAATTCCCATTTTCACCCCAGATAACATTGCAGGGTGTCCAAAATTAAGCTTTCACGAGCGCTACGCAAACACAGCGATAGCAGGAAACCGGATGATAACTCTACGCTACTTGTGTAAGAAACAGGTGCTGCTAATTATGTAGCACCTGTTTCTTACTCAAGGAACAGAAAAATAGCACCAGTTTTCTTTTGTTGGCCTATTTATAAAGTGCTAGTGAAGCTTAAGCTAGTTAAGCTCCAGGGTTGTACACAACGTTAACGGTAAAGAAGGTAGCGACCAGCAATGCCGATGTGTCCTCCATGCAGGATGCCCGACCATGAGCCCTTCGGTCAAAACAGAGAATGATGCCGAAAATTGCAGGTCATCTGCTGTGCGATGGATGATGATAGGATACACATGGGCCTCTCCCGCCTTCTGCAAGTACAGTATTTTAAGAGTGAAATTATAAAGAGTGCCAGGAAAACAATGCAACATAACCAGATAATATTATTGTTAGAGTAGAGGAAGGAGCCAGAGAGAGGCGTCGTTTTCAGTGTTTACTGGTTCCAAAACCAAATGAAGAATGATCCTAAGCACGGGGATCCGTGCATGATAAGTAAGGCGCGCGAGCCCCCTCCCCCCACCCCCCATCGTCGTCCTTAACACTCCCCCCCCCCCCGCATGATACGTCATGGCTGTACTTCAAGACGATGTAAAAGCTGAATGGGTGGTTTGATGAACGTGCTCGAAGACGTCCCAAGTGTACAAGAACGAACTAGACCGTCGCGACTAGGGTGTACTTGCTCCACTCGTGCGAGCTTCCAAAACATCCTTGGCCGTTGGTGCATTCCCAGCTTTCGTGGACAGCGACGCCTTGCGCCCTCTCGCGACCATGGAGTGAAACTTGCCGCCAAGATAATAGAAAAGTGCTGTAGCAGCTATTATATCCAAGGTATCGTAATATTCCCGAGAATACACGTTGAGACATCTATTCTAAGCTTATACAAACGAAAAATATCGTTATACATGAAATACCTTTGGTTCCCCAGACATCCCGCTTTTCGGACCGTGAATACATGGGAGGTATGGGGATTTTCACGCAGGAAACGATTTCATCGTTTAATATCTCTGGTAATGTATGATGCGCTGTAATATTCGCGTGCATATGCGTTGTAGGGTACCTCTAGATTCAACATTTAGAAGAAGTGCCAGAGTCACTCAACCGTCTGCGGTTCCCTTGCACGGCAAACTTGGCCCAGATGCCAAAATTCGGAAACAGTCAAAGTGGCTTCTCCGCATTGCAGAGGTGTATAGCAGGGAAGTTACCTTTACGCGTCAGTTGAACTTTTCTCTGCTTATTTAGATTTAGTAACTGCTTTTAACCTCATTTCTTGAGTTAAATATAATTTTGAGAGCATAGTTGGTACATTATGCGCACACGGGTGGAACACGAATTTTGAAGTGTTATCTCTTGTCATATTAATTATTAAGATGTCGCTGTTCGGTGAATTCGTTTGTGTTAACGTATTTGAGAAAATTTTAGCACTATACTTTTTGTTTATCGCCGATTGCCGTTTGGTTTTAACAACATCTCACAACACAACAGTGCATGTTCACGTTATTATTTAGCATACACTAATAATAGCTTCCCAAAGCATTCCCAGAAGTGCGGGACACAGCTTCTTAAAGTTGGCTTGCCGGCGTACTCGCTGGCCTCCATTGAAGCAATGCATCCCATCTGGTTTTGTTAGAATATCTGTTGACCCTGAGCTTTAGAAAGAAATGCCCAGACATGGGTGTTGTTGTGAGAGGCCCTTCGATGGCGTACAAGTGGAATGGAAGCGCAAGAACGTCACAGTTTTGTTCCTGGAGGACTTATTTTCGCCGTGTTGGCTTCGTGGCAGAATGCATTGGTGGGCTATTTTCCTCGTACTTGGCCAAAACTATGGGTTCTCCAGAAAATGCCCATGTCAGACATGAAAGGTGAAGTTGTCTCTTACGCTTTGTAACTTTGTGCGCAACTGTGGGCCGCTCCAATGTTGTTCCCACGACAAAAGAAGAGTTGACAAGCTCAGTGTGGCCTGCTAAGCGTCTGTATCTTCATTCCTGAAGGTGGCAGGAACGGGCGGTGTTGGCCCACTGGTGACGATTTTGGTTATAGCTTTCGAGGGCCGTGGTTCGATCCACGGCCTGCTTAGTGTTTTTTTTTTGTTATTATTATTATTATATTCATGTGTTTTCTATATTTTATTTTTTTGTAGAGGGAGTTATGACAGTAACGGCAAGAGCGTCAGAGTTTTGGCTTAATAATGCCGTACTGGCTCTATGTCATACTGCATGCTGTTCGTAGATGGGTAGAAATCCAGCGAACCGGTAGAATGTAGGAAGGGAGTTGCCTCAGGACAGAAGCCGCCGATATTTCGAACAGAAGAAGAACAGTCTCTGTTCGAAATATCGGCGGCTTCTGTCCTGAGGCAACTCCCTTCCTGCATGCTGTTCGGTTTGATTTAGTTGCGGTAATGCTCTGCGATCGCCTGTGCACTTAATATGTGAATAGCAGATGACTTTCCATTGCACTCCGACTTACTTCACCGTTACAGGAATCTCCGTTTTGCACAGTGCCGCACGTGGTTCTTATAATGTAGATGATTGTCAATCCTCTAACATGAATTTCGAACTTGTGGCTTAAACGTCCTTTGTTCTCTGTGAAGGCGCAACTCGTCAAAGTTTCATTCGAGATCGATGTGACGACGGAACCAATTATGCCGGTCATCTTTGACGCGTTCTAATGGTAAAGGGAATTAAGGTGAACAAACTACCACGCGTGTTTCTTGCAGTTTAAATACATGTCAATCATTTTCGGAGATGTGGCTTAAACTTGCTTTATTCCCCAACTCGCCATAACTTTCGTTCTCAGCATTGTGCAAGGCCGTAATCTCCTTACGGGTTAACTCGTTCGAGGTACCGAAATAAGGAATATGTTAAAAATGCATACGAATTTTATGACAATACGTCCTTATTGTCATATGGTATACAGGGTACATGACGTAAGACAGACTAAATTTTATTAAATCCGCGATTGACTTTTTCTTTTTTTTTGCCAAAGTCGTTGAATATATCTATTCCCGACGGGATCTACTCAATGGTGGCGGTGTATCGGTAAATAGGGCAGCCGTTAATTAACTTTCGTAATTAATCTTTGTAATTTATCAAAATACGTTGAGTCCGTAATTGCAAAGATGTAGAGTAGAACCCTGGAGGGTCTACCCCACAAGAACCGACACGACAGCGCCTTTTTGTGTTCTATTAAAAAATGTGCGAAAATACAAAATAATTGAGCACTGTGCGGGTTTTGCGGCCAATTTCTCCCCTCCCGGTCTCGGTGTCACCGCTTTTCAACTGAAATCATGGAACAGCCCGCTTTGTCCCCAGAAGTAAGCCTGAGGGGAATTAGTGATGCCATTTCTCAGTCTACTTTATCATAAAACATGCCGTCTTTGACCTTCTTTCCGTCATTATCTCGTTTGGTCTGCTCAACACCTTCCAAGGCAGTTCGCGATTTGATGTGACAACTGGCACGCAATAAAACTACCAATGTATTACCTCGGAGATCACAAAACTAAAATCAGCGACTGCTGATCGATAAGTGTGTACGTTCTACCAGAAAAGAAAAAAAGGCGATATCGACCAGGACGCTAGGAAGCGGGGGTGCCCCATGTTTTGTGATATCAGTGTTGTCAAAGGTTGACAGTGCCCAAGCAGCAAAATGTACTGAAAGTCGAGTGCAATAGGGGTGGACGGGTAGGCGGAAGGCCTTGAACAGACTCCTGAAACTAAAGAACATTGATAAGACACATACCGTCCACCCCTGTTGCACTCGACTTTCAGTACATTGTGCTGCTTGGGTGAGAGAACGACAGGAAAAAGCGGCCGCCGAACTCGCCCAACGCTCGACGATGGGGCATATTCGCATATTCTTTAAAAGCACAGAAAAATACTACTGTTTCGATTCTTGCTGACTAGACCTCTCAGAGTTATGCTCTACACAGAGCCGTAGCGACGAGGGGGGGGGGAGGCGAGAGGGGCAGCCGCCCCGGGCGCCGAACGGCAGGCCCCTGCAGGTTGGTTGAGCAGGGTAAAGCGGGACCAAAGAAAATTTGAATATATGACCTATGCAGTGCAAATGAGCGTTTTCATTTCTTTGTTTACATGGCTTCTGACGGCAGTGGGAGAGGGGGAGGGGGCGCTTCTGATTTACCCTGCCCTGGGCGCAAACTTGCCTCGCTACGGCTCTAGCTCTGCAAATCTGGAATTGCGCGTTCAACTTGTTTTCAGGAATTGTGAAGATTCATTAGTTGAGCTTCTTTTTTAGAGAGTTTTAAGATTACGGGAAGGCAAGAGCATCACAATTTTCATCCTGAATGGCCTACTATTAGGCACTATGACATAACATGACTAGTATGTGAAAGGTAGACAACTTTTCATTGCATCCGAACCTACTACATCGTTATAGGAGCTCATGAACAAATTATGAGTTGACCTTTCGTGCCATCTACACTTCACCCACCTTCGTTATCTTATATTCGGTTTTGCTCCATCTTTGTGCTATATTTTTGTTTTAGGAACAGCAAGCCGACCTTCGGTCAGGCTGACCTTTCCGAAATAAACGTATATCCCCCCCGCCCCGCTTTGCAGAATGCCAAGTTGTTAACATTTCAGAACAACAGCAGACAGAGCATCTTTAACCGCCATAGTTACAACAGGAAGGCGCGTGGGGTCGAAATTCTTGTTTCTCTTTTTAAATTTTATCTGTTCATCCTTAACAATGTGCTCTGGTGCGCACTCACAAGGCTTCCCATGCATTTTAATCAAACTGTCATGTCAAGTCATGCACGTCCCACGGTGACTGCGGATTAAGCATTAGAGTACTTCCGACGGGTGAGAAAACTTGTACTTTCATCCGCGTTTTTCTTTACCGCTTCTCGCATATTATAAAGTGTCTTGATATGGGACTGCGATAACTGTCGTTGCTTGCTAGTTGAAGTCTTATTTCAGGTTATCAATAGCAAGCGCATAAAAGCAGTTTTAGCAGACCGTTTGTAAGGTTATCATGCTTGTCGGTGCCAATTAGCAGTTATGTAAGACTCAGAATCTTATCCACTGGCAAGCCACGTTCAGGCAAGACATGTTATGAACGGTTTGTTTTCTACCATGTTCACCACCATTCCACAATAAAGCGAATTAGACGCCCGCAAAAATTCCAGAAGAATGGCGAATATCTGCGGGAAACATCACGGACGTTTGCGCGACTCTACTGTTGGTGCTGTGAAAGGAAACTTTGATATGACGTCCGTTGCTCCCTACCATCTTATCACCACAGTTTGCGATTGCACCTTTCTTCCCTTTTCTCGGTTTCTCGGACTTATTTGAGCAGAGTTTACCCAACACATTCAAGATAAGGAGAAGGCCCTCGCCCTACGTCACACAGGAAGGCCAGCTCTTACTATTGTGGATGCTGCTATGAAGTAAATGAAAGAGCGAACGAGAAGAAAGCTCGAAGCAGATCGCAAAGTTGGAAAGGCCTCCATAGGTGACGTAAGCGCGCAGGCCCGACGCTATCTAGGAGGTGTTGGTTTACCAATCACTTCGTGTCGAACGTGACTCTGCTGCCACCTATAGATGTTCTGAAAATAAGCACTCTTCCGCTTGTTTGTTTCTTTATTTTCATTTTTTTAGGGAAGGGTGTTGGTAACCGACAAGCATTCTTGATGGTGGCAGGAAGAGACTGTAACACGCAAAATTTGAAATTAAGCATTGAAATGTCCTCATGATAAGGCCAAGAACAAAGTGAAGTGTATGGTACAGTGATAGCGGAGTAACAAGGTACAAGTAACAAAGTGAAGTGCAGTTACTGAATTCGTCTTCGTAGCCTATAGAGTATATTTTTTTTTCATCATAATATAGGGTAATTTCTGAGGGTTTCCTCCGACGCTGTCACACATACACCAGCACAGTCCCCTTAGAAGTCGCCCCAGGACGCACATTTCTCATCGTCGACGGCATCCCGATTTCCCCCAGAGAGAACAAAAATGGATATTGACCAGCCTATACGAGTGCCGGTCATCCCGTTCCACACGCTACGAGTAGCAACCCAGAATTATGAGCACCAGTACAGCAAAGAACCCAAGCAGCACAATGCACTGAAAGTCGAGTGCAATAGGGGTGGTCGGTATGTGTCTTATCAGCGCTCTTTAGCTTCACGAGTCTGTTCAAGGCGTTCCACCTACCCGTCCACCCCTATTGCACTCGACTTTCAGTACATTGTGCTGCTTGGGAAAGGCTTGGCAAAAGTTATCAGAGCTGATTATGACTTTTTCATTCTGCGTTAGGCAATTGCTGCTGGTAGCCAGGCTCGGCGCGCGATATCTGATGTTCCCTTTCTCGTCTGCTCACGCCTCTTTCCATGTTCCTTCCTCCTCACCTCATACTTTTCTTTCAAGTTGGCTTTCCTACATGTTCTTCTGCTATCAGGCAGAACCTGCATCGAAGGAGGTGTCCCTGAATTCTGGTCATGGTCTGCCAGCAGAACAAGCTCGTTACGTTGAAGGTTAGTAGTCGTTACAGAGCGACTAAGGTTTGCCGAACGTAGTTGCATCAGGTAATCGCGGGACCACTGCCTCCAATACCGCTTAAGAAGCTTCTCCCGTGTTTGCAGAATCTGTGTACGTGTGCTACCATGATACGGCAGTGACATTCGCTTCTGTAAGGGCGGTAAAGCCGTAAGTCGCTTCCCAAGAAGCAGGTGAGATGGAGACAAGGCTTGATAATCGTTGTGGTCTTCTGACAGCTGCGTAAGCAGTCTTGAGTTTACAATGGCCTCGACCTCTGTCAGCACAGTTTGCAACTGCTGGAAGTCAAGCTCACTACGATGTAACGTTTTCCTTAGGGACTCCTTCACTGTGCGAACCATTCGCTCCCAAAATCCCCCCACCATGCAGCATGTTCGACGATGAATTCCCATGAAATTTGACGTTGGGCTGCATACTCTTGCACGTCTTGGAACTGAGAGGACATCATAGCAGGATACTCCTTTGCCGCCTTCTTAAAAGTGAGGAAATTGTCAGAGTAGACCTCGGTTGGTAGCCTCCGACGTGATGCGAATCTTTTGAACGCCATGAGGAAGGTGGCATACTCTAAGTGTGCGGCTCTGGTCAAGGCGCATGTAAATAATGCAACATACGATTTTAGGTGTCCTTTGGTTGCGCTGTAATACAACGGGCCAACAAAGTCCACCCCCACAACATCGAAAGGAAGTTGTTGAGTAACTCTATCCTTTGGCAAAGGCGCTTCTTGCTCTACGCACGGGCGAGTCTTCAATCGCCGAATAGACATTGATGTAAGGCGTATTTAAGGGACTGTCGATCTTTCATTATCCAGTAATCCTCTCGGGGCTGATGAAGCGTTTCCTGTACACCAGCATGTGACATCCTCAGGTGCTCTCGAAGGATAATGAGACGTGTGAACCATGCTTGAGATGCTGGCGGCAGCAATATACGATGCTTGGAGGAAGGTGATTGCTCTGAGTATTGAAGCCGCCCTTGAAGACGCAATATGCCGCTGCTGTCCTTAAAATGACGAAAGGTATTGAGATGCGGCGATTCGGCTGGCAAAAATCTTGCCTGCGTTACTCTGAACCAGTACTTCTCCGCTTCCATAAGTTCTTCCGCCTCGAGGGCACCGGATCTATGAGCTGCAATACCCTTCGAGTTGTGACCGTAACGAAGAAGCCATGCCGTAACTCTGATCACACGATCGATTGTACTATACTGCTCCACTACAAGCAAGAACTACTAGATCGTCTATAGAAGGAACTGCAGGAGTGCCGCAGTTTGTGGATAATCTTTCTCAGCAAATCGCAAATGATGTTGAATTGTGGCCGACAGAAGGAAGGGGCTAGATCGTGCTCCGAAGGGCACCCGAGTCATACGCCACGTTTCTATGGGTGGCAAAGGCTGACCTGCTACCGGTGTAGACCGGTACCAAAGGAACATCAGAGCATCAGTATCTTGAGAATGGAGCACAATCTGCAAAAACGCCTTTTCGATGTCTGCCGTCATGGCAATACGATGCATTCTAAACCGTAGCAGTAAAGACACAATGTCCGAATTGAGGTTCGTACCGGCATGTAGCACGTCATTCAGAGACAGAAATCCAGGCGCGCTGGAAGAAGCGTCAAAGACGATTCTGACCTTTGTTGTCTCTCTATCCCGCCTGATTACTGCGTGATGGGGCATGTAGTGCTATGTACCCTTCAACGGCTCCTCCGGGTCTACGCGTTCTGCGTGTCAGTTTTCTAGGTACTCTCGTATAACTTGATCATACTCATTCATGAGGTTGTGATCCTTTGACAATGTACGTGTTGCGTTTCTCAATCGGATCTCGGCGGTCTTCTTGTTACTTTCAAGTCTGTGCAAAAGCTCGTTCTTCCAGGGCAGACGAACCTTATACCGACCATCGACCAACTCAACCGTCTCTTCAAAGTACTGGAGCACGGGGGTTTCCTTGCTCACGCTGATGGAGTCAACGATCCCAAGGTGTTCCAAGTCCCAAAAAGACTGCAACGCACTTGAAATCTCGTCATGGTTGCAGCTCGATACTTGGGCGTCCAAGACGCTAGCTTACTGCATAGAATGAGCTTGTGTAGGTCCTTGAAGGGTCCAACCGAAGACAGACTCCAAGGCAATGAGATTCCCATGTATCTTGACTTGTTTCCCCGTAGCCACTGAGACATAGAAATCGGCTCCCAGAAGAATACAAATTTCGGCCGTTGCATCAGGAGAGGAAGTGACGTCTGCCAGCTGTATTCCCGATCCTTCCAGACTCCTTCCAGTGCGCTCTGATCTACAACTGGAAAATTGTTAATACAGATTTCCGGAATCTCCAGCGCTTCACGTAACAACTCTTGATTGTCAAACTGCGACCGGAGAGTAATCTCTACGGTGCAGCACCTCAACTCCGCGACTCTACACTGTATTAATTGCTAAGTGCTCTGTGCCTGCCGTCGGCAGCTGCAGTTTCCTTGACATGGCCCGCTTGATAAAACTTCTTTGGCTTCCGCCGTCTATGAGCAGTCGCACACATTTCTCTCTGCACCCTGGCGTACAAAGGACGGCGTAAGCAGTCTGCACCAATACGACTTCTTACCTTGGTGCAAGCTGCCAAGCACCACTTGTATTGATCGTCCCGTGAGATCCTGTGGCAGCTTTCTTATCGCGCTTGCACAGCACCGTTAGATGACGGCAACCGCAACTGTTTCATTTCAAGCTCCGAAAAGACCTGCAAGACTTGGCTGTGTGGTATTGCTTGCCACAACGAAAACATCTGCGACCCGCTCGCAGTCGTTCCTCCAGCTGCCCTACGTCCGCTTTCATTCTGCATTTCCGGATATCATGCTCGCTTCCACAGAAAAAGCAAGGTTCCGGCTTCTTGACCGCTGCATTAACTGGCGTGCTGACTTCGGCGCTAAGCGCCGAGGCTGACGGTCTTTTTTGCGCAAAACGGTAACGCTGCTTCCTGGGACGCGCAGCAGTTCGCGGTTGAACGTCTTGTGGCCTTTCCGATAACGTGCTTAACCGTTCTCTGCACTCCGCTTCTATTTTGACAAAGTCGAGCAGCCTCTGGAGCAGAACCTGATGCCGATCCTCCAAAGCTTCAGAAGGATTCCCTTGTGTACCAGTATACGCACCTTCAGAGGGATTTCCCTGTGGATCATTATGAATCTTCCTCTGGAAACTAAGGACCAAATCATCTGGTAGTGCTCGTTGAATGACAGGATAAAGAAGCGAACAATACGATCGTGTACTGGTACCCAAAGCCTCCAAGCTTCTCATGTGTCCTTGCACGGTATCATGCAACCGTCTCAACTGAGCTAGGTGTCGAGAAGACTGAACAGGCTGAACACTCAGCAGCCCCTTCATGTGCAGCTGAACCAAGGAGTTGGTATTTCCAAATCGTTCCTTCAGCATCGCCACTGCTGTACCATCCATGTTGCCGGTTAATTGCAAGCCCTTGATTGATGCTGCTGCCTCCCCTGTCAGCACAGACGTCAAGTACGACACCTTCTCGTGGTTAGTTATGCAGGAATTGTTGTGAACAAGAGACTCAAATCGAAGCCAAAATTCTTGCCAATGAGCTTGACCACCGGTGAACTTGACGAGTTCGAGTTTGGGTGAATAATGTCGGGCACGACTTATTGCAGCGCCTTGCTGTACAACAGGTGGAAAGACTTCGGAAGCTCGAACGGCGCGCTCCAGTTCTCCTCCGTACTCATCGGTCCTCGCTGCCACCTCAGGTCTTGAGGGCGGTACACAGAACCGTTGCTTTAGCAGACAGGTGAGAGTAGCCACTCGGTCTTGGTATTCCATGACCTTGTCGAATTCTGCTTCAGCCTGATCCAATGAGAACGTAACTTCCAACTTGCTGTCGACGTCGCTCAGACCTGAAGAAAAAACGTTGATGCGTTGTTGTAACACCTCGCAGCGCGACTAAGAAACTCCGTAGAGCGGTCCGTATTCTCAACGGCTTGTTGAGCCTCGTTCAGCATCATCGTAAGTCTCTGCCGAAGTCGTTTCCTCTTCTGAAGAAGTAAAGTCTTATTCACTGATTCGTCCGACGCCTCCGCCATGATGCTGGCCGAAGAGTTCCCCTATATCTTCTAGTTGCTGATTCCAAGCAATCTCCCGGGTTTCGGCACCATTTTGTTAGAGTAGAGGAAGGAGCCAGAGAGAGGCGTCGTTTTCAGTGTTTACTGGTTCCAAAATCAAACGAAGAATGACCCTAAGCACGGGGATTCCGTGCACGATAAGTAAGGCGCGCGACCCCCCCCCCCCCCGAATCGTCGTCCTTCACAAATATAATGTCATATGTTCTATCTCTTCCGCGGAAAATGCATACGATAATTCAGGGGTTAAAATTGAGTTGGTATTTGAATGAAATAAGGTAAAATTAGGATCCTTCTCATCAGCGCTGCAGTGATGTGATTGATCCAAGCCACTTTAGAGAACCTGCTGCAGCAGGAAAAAAAAACATTTTCAAGCAAAAAAAAACGGTGCTTTTGAGCAAATATGCTACATCATCACGCGCACACTATATACTTTATTTTTAATATACTTTCAAAAGAGAGACGTACATGTGGTCATCGAACCCGAAGCCCATCTCCTTGTACCGATTGTCATGTACTGGAATCAGTTGAAGTAGGTTACCTGCAATGACAAAAATAGTGTTCGTAACAGCGACAGAGCGGTGTCCAAATTCGAAAATTCCAGGTGAAGTACAGTAAACAATAGAATATAGATAACTGCCAATAATTTCCCATTACTCATTTTCTGCCGATATGTTGCAGCCACAATGCCAAATATAACCGAAGTAGTCAAATAAAATGCCAAAGCTAGCTTACTGGTGAAAAAGTACTATGTGTGCTCTACACACTATTTAGTTATTTTCGCACACAATTTGTGCACTGTGGTTTCACGTAGTGCTAAAATCGTATTGGCTGAACATGAACAATATTTATTTCAAGCTTCTCGTACCACAACACCAGGTAATATTGATCGCCTAATACGAGCGTTCTCACAAATCTTTTCCGTTATCGCGTTAGAGACGTCATGTGACATCTGCGATGAGTAGCGGAAACACAGCACAGAAACAGCAGTGACTTCAAAAATGAAAGAAAGTGTGATAGTGATCTTATATCTACCGCTTTACTATTGCCTGGCCTCAACACGTAGGAGCCAAACTTCTACGCTCATACATTCGCTTTTAACAGCACAAGTGGATGTTTGGGCAGGCCCTGCGCGGATTCCTGATATTTTGCGACAATGTTAGGATGTAGCAGGATCGGTTGTATGGCGCAATTGGCGGAGCAATCACATCGCTGGACTGCAGGCCGCCGTAGATGTACTCGCCGGATGATCGTGCGAATTTCGGAAATTACCTACTGGGAACTTCTGCCACCATTGAGGAAGGCTTTGAAAAATGTTTAATTGTGGGAAACTGGCAATTGGAAATTGTGGCCAAGAAAAGCGTATGCAACATGCGGGGAGAGGAGTAAGTTACCCCCTCTTGTTTTACATTGTTTTTTCCCCGCATTGACCTTGATGCTGGGCATTACCGTCTTATCACAAAGAAAACAAGTCCTATCACGAAGAACGCACAACCAATGAAGGTAGGGACACTTCCTCCTAGAGACGAATATTACACGCACGCTTCTTCACAAAAATCAAGCAGGCGTGGCTAAAGCGTAATTTTTACTGTTTTTTTTACGATTTTGAGTCGCGATACTGTGCATAGTTGGGTCTGTTGGGCGTTTATCCGTGGAAGTCATCATATTTCTGTAAAAAGAAAGTGAGGTTCGCTTGGCAATTTTCGAAGTTCACTTGACTAAAAATAAACTTTCTGGAATTGAAAATTGTCCAAAGCCTTCCTCTATGGTGACAAAAGTTTCCAGAACTGGAAATTACCGAAAGTCCCGCAATCCTCCAGCGCCTACATCGCAAGTTCCAATTTTTTTATCACTTTACATGAAACACCCTATAATGCGCTACGTATTAAAACATAAATGTGTGCTGTAGCACAAACAAACTTCTAGTGTGATCTGCCAAGGTGCATGTTAACTGCAGTGAGCCCAGTTGGGTACTCCAACTCTAGCCCAACACTACCTACTCCTAAAATGAATAATTCAAACATTTAGCTAATTGGCTAACTCCGATATCGTACAGCGCCAGATGCAGGGTCCAGTGCCAGTACCCTAGGGGCAGTGATAGAATCTACCTAGAATGAATAACTGCATCTTTATCTGCCAATCTGTATTCAGTAAAAACCCTCTATATTAACCTAATGTATGCATGTTTGCGCCTTCATGTACATTATGACAGAGGTTGCGCAATGGCTCAGATAGGTGTATAAATATTCCACATACCTTGGAAACCCTCCCACCCCTTCTCAGCAAAATAGACCTACAGCACGAAGAACGCTGCTTACCAATTTCTTGATGGCTCCAGCTGCCTTCTCTCTCAGCAGTGGTGGCAGGAGGCGGAATATACCACTGACCAAGGCACCTAATGCGTTGGGCAAATTACAATGGCCGCTAAATAGTATGGAATGGACACACGCTGCCGCCAACTCACAACTAGCCTTAAACATGACTTAATTAAAAATTAGAGTTAATTGGGACACCCACAGTAATCAGCATCATCCAGTGAGTCATCGCACTAATTGGGGAGCGTCTAACTCGTGTTCAGGCCAGCTGTGAGTTGGCGGCAACCTGTGTCCATAAAAAAGAAAAATAGATAGAGATAGAGTGGAGAGAAGGAGTTTAGTTGAAGATCAACGGCGCCATCTTGAAGAAAGCGGTCCGGAACGGCCGCTGACCATAGCTGGGCGACGGAGCACAGAGGCAGGTTGGAAAGCATCACGGAGGTGAACACCAGTTCTAGACATCCTGTGACGTCAGCTGTGATGTCATCATGGCATGTCTGGGCAGGTTTGGACAGGTCTGGGCATGAAAGAAGAAAAACACTCATAACACAGGGGCTGGGAAAGCAAGAGTAAATATGCTAACCATCAATAGCTAACAACAATAAGAATTAATTACATAACAAATGAACCCAGCACAACAGCAGTCACGGGGAGCACAGAACGATGCGACTTCTCCATCCGACTGCCAGGCACAGAACTGACTCATAATGCTTTTTTCTCCTCTATAAAATTACGCATCAGTAGCCCCCTAGCGGTTACTTTCTCAACTAATTTCATGGCAACATTATTAAGAATCACGCCAGCGCTACTCTCGTTCCCAAGGCAGCTTTTGCGGAAGATAGAAAATGGCGTGGATGCCCTTACAGGTATAACTGGAACCAGCACAGTATGGAATGGACACAGGCTTCGCCAACTCACAAGTAGCCTTAAACATGATTTAACTAGGAATTAGAGTTAATTGGGACCCTCCACAGTGATCAGCATCATCCAGTGAGTCATCACACTTATTGGGGAGCGTCTAACTCGTGTTCAGGCCAGCTGGGCGATTCCATGCGAAATGATCCAGCAGACCTGCTTGGCCCTCACAAAACTATTGCAAATTGTTACGAAAATTTTTTTAGCAGTCTCTAATAGTGCAAAACGACGCACCACCAAACATTTCTTCCCAAATCTCAATGTGACGGGTGCTATACACGAGCAAAGTACGCAGCGCTGGCGCAAACCGTGCCTGGCGTGAACGGCAGGTGCGGCTCATGGAAAGCACCCAGAAGTGTGCGGTCTTCTTTTGCGTATAGAGGAAGCCATGCTCTATACAGCGTTCAAATCCCGGTTGTCATGCTGTAATCAGTGCTGGTATACGAAGGCCGGAAGTTTCGCAATTTTCCTCCTACTTCGCGATTTTTTTGTGGAAAATTAAACTATTAAATTTTAATGAATATTTTTCCCTGGCAAGGCCTCCTCGAGTACTTCAACAGGAAAAATCGCAAGACATGTAACACTTGTAGTCATTGCAGGAAAAAAAGAAGAAATATGCGATTTTCCCAAAATTCGCTACTATCGAGCGTAAAACAGGTGATGAAGAGGTCAGAAGAGACGCCTTAAACCAAAGCAGTTTTATAGAAGGAGCCTTCCTACAGTCGTATACAGGAGAAAATATTTTTTTTGTGATAGAGGGTATTACGGCCACACTGACCCACGTTGCATGTATCCGCTGGGGTGCTATATTTGTTTCTTGGGCTCCCGTTTTAACTCATCGTATTTCCGATTTTTTTCTGGTTGGTTTTCAATATGACAACCACCCGGACCAAAGGAACATGGCTCCAGTTGAGCGCTGTGGAGTTCCCATTCACCAGTATGAATATTATATGCGCATAGATGCATGTTCACTTGATGAAAGTTCCCTTTAACTGTCACATTTAAATGCTGAACAATTCAGCAAAAATATTAACCACGAAACGTCAAACAAATTATAACGCTAGAGGACAAGACGAACGTGCAAAAAAGTCATTTACGATGCAGTACTGGAAACGACAGAACCTCGTAGTGGTGGTTCATCGTCCATGCTGTCCTACGTTCCAGTCAGGCTCACAGCTATATAAAGCCTTGCACCATTCGCATATGGAAGCGTATACCCGCGGATATCCGCAAGCAACTTCTGTGTTCAGATGAAATATGGACGCTTGTTGTGATCTGCGGATCGGACGCGGATGGCGCCGGCTCAGGAGCGGATCAGACTTGGATATACCGCGAGATTGCACCATCAGTTTGCTTCACGCTTGCGCATCTGAGAGAGATCTCTGGCGTCTCGAGTCGAGGTGCGCGTTCGGCGTCAAACTTGCGTTTCACTTGCAATAAACTCTACTTATCCCGTTTGGTGCAAAATGTGTTGCTGTGCTTGGTGCCGTATAATCTTTCCTGGAGGCTAATTCTGCACTTGCTGTCGTGTATTCTTTGGTAGCATCATGGATGCTCAGGACCTGTCCTCACTACAAAAGCTATGCCGCTCCGGGGTTTTCACTGTCGGAACGAAAGAGAGGAAGTCGCTCGTGTGGATGAAGTTTGGTGACAGCTTTTTTTGTTGGCCTTTTCTTTCTGTTTTGTTTGAGTTTGATTATAGAAAAAAATGGAAGATAATTGCTGTTTTGTGCTGACAGGAAATAAGGTTTATTTCCTGGAAAATTGACTTGATATATCGAGCATAGAAACTGAACTACTGCTGCCAGTGCCGTGGGAGACGCGGATTTTTCGGATAGGATGCGGATGTGAAAAAGCTCACCCGCGCAGGGCTTTAGCTCGCATTACAAAAAGTATTACTTAGACCTGCCCATCACCGCTAATCCCCAATCTCCGTTGCCGGTACCGTGTGCACCAGAAATAATACCATAAACTTAACCACCCAGGATTGCAACACGCGTGTTATGCTACAGGAGCAAAGATAATGGTAACCTTGCAGAAGTCTGTGCCACAGCATATTGCTTGCTCATTAAGACCGAACCAGACCAGAGAAAAATTGAAAATACGGAGCATTAAAAGAGGAGCCCAAGAAACAAATATAGCACCCCACAGGATACATGCAACGTGGGTCACTGTGGTCGTAATACCCTCTACTACAAAAAAAAAAATTCTCCTGTATACGAAAAAACACCCTCGAGATTTTTTAATATGTCGTAGGGGAACGCTTGTTCTATGAAACTGCATTGGTTTCAGGCGTCTCTTACGATCTCTTCATTTGGACGCTGGATTTGGATTTGGATAATGGATTTGGACGCTGTGTACAGCATAGCTTCCGCACAGTTCTAGGTGCTTTCTATGAGCCGCACCAGCCGTTCACGCTAGGCACGGTTTTCGCCAGCGCTGCGAACTTTGCTCGTGTCTAGCACCCACCACATTGAGATTTGGGCAGGAATGTTTCGTGGTGTGTCATTTTGCACTATTAGAGACTGCTAAAAAATTTCGTAAAATTCGGGATCGTTTTTTGGGGGCCCAGCAGGTCCGCTGGATCATTTCGCGTGGAATCGCCCAGCTGTGAGTTGGCGGCAACCCGTGTCCATAAAAAAGAAAAAAAATAGATAGAGATAGAGTGGAGAGAAGGAGTTTAGTTGAAGATCAATGACGCCATCTTGAAGAAAGTGGTCCGGAATGGCCGCTGACCGTCGCTGGGCAACGGAGCACAGAGGCAGGTTGGAAAGCATCACAGCTGTGACCGCAAGTTCTGGACATCCTGTGACCTCAGCTGTGACGTCATCATGGCATGTCTGGCCAGGTTAGTACAGTTCTGGAAATGCAAGAAGAAAAACACTCATAATACAGAGGCTGGGAAAGCAAGAGCAAATATGCTAACCATCAATGGGTAATAACAAAAATAATTAGTTACACAACAAATGAACCCACCACAACAGCAGTCACGGGGAGCGCAGAACGATGTGACTGACTCATAATGCTTTTTTCTCCTCTATAAAGTTACGCATCAGGAGCCCCCCTAGCGGTTACTTTCTCAACTAATTTCATGGCAAAATTATTAAGAATCACGCCAGCGCTACTCTCGTTCCCAAGGCAGTTTTTGCGGAAGATAGAAAATGGCGGCGATGCCCTTACAGGTACAACAGCAACCAGCGCCCGACATCCATGGGCATGAAAATCGCAAACAAAGCGGGGACAAAGTTGGCGAAATAATCAGTTACACAACACATCAGCCACGAGGAGCGCAGAACGATACGTCCGTTTCGTCCGACAGGCAGGCGCAGAACCAAATCGTAATGCTTTTAACTCCTCTATAAAGTCATGCATCTGTCCCTCTTGCGGTTGATTTCTGAACTAATTTAATCGCAAAATTATTAAGAATTGTTCAAGCACTATTCCGATTCAGGACAGCACTAGCGTCATCGTCAAGACAAGAATGATCAACAAGAATATTTCTTGTCAAGATGGTAGATGCGTCAATAGAGGAAAGCATGCATGTCGGGGCATGTCAGGAGCGCTATTACACAAGGACAAATCGGACGACTGCTAGGCAACACAGGAAAGCAAACACAGAGAAACACTTGAACAGAGTGAAAAGACACTCACCATCATCCGACATGTACACCGCATTCCCTCATTGTAAATCCGCTCATCACAAAATCGACCTGCATCGTCAAACACCACCACCACCACCACCACCAGTGACGAACCACATATCCGCACCCCATCAGAGGCAAACGAAATCGCACCGAAGATTCGCTTTTTCACTAATGGCCAACACAATTGCTAGGAACAGAATTAATACGTCCACACCCACCAGTGTCCAAGAGAGAAGTTATTCCTTGCTCCCTCTGCAGACCTTTCTCATTGGTTGTGACGTCATCCTATTGTCTCAGGGCTAGACTGTTTTTTTTTTTCACTAATGTCCAACCCATCTCCTCTGGACAAGGTCCACCTGAAACAATAGAGTCGTAACAAACAATAGACGAAACTCAACGGCTAACACAAGACGCTCAACGGCTAACACGACAACAAGATACTAACGGCAGGTAAAATTGCAACATGCTAAACAAGTTCAGACATGCCATGATGACGTCACAAATCAAGAAAAAAGCACACAAACGTAGACAGCAGCTCAGGAATGCACAAGGAGACGTGCTTTATAGGAATTTCTACTCCATACTCAGATACCAGCATTCCTGCCCAAATACCTCTAAATGCAAACAATTTGCTCCATCAACATATCGAGCAAAGTCAATATTGACACTCAAAAACATATAACAAAAAACAAACAAATTCAATTCTCATGAACTCTCCCTTGCCAAGCCGCTTTATTCTGCTCTACGTGGATGCTGACTGTTTCCATTCTGAGTAAAAGTCACTCAGAGTGAAAGCATTCTGAGCAGACATTCTGAGTAAAAGCAGTGAAAGAAGAAAAGAATACGAATAATTCCACGCATTTGTGCTCCAATAGTTGTAACTGCAAGAAACCGCACCGCACACTAATAAACTGAGATAAAGGCACTCACTTCTGTTATCAGAAGATCATTGCATAATGCTACACACATCTGCTTTCTCCCTACGTAAACAAAGCACAGAACAAAGGTATACGCAAAACGAACAGGGAAAATCGCTTCTACTGGTGGAGCATAATGCGATATATGCTGAATTTGTACAGGTGAAAATTGGAAGGCACTGCTAAGCAATTGCACACACATACACACATAGGGCAGCGCATACAACACACGACGCGGGAAAAAGGCTTAACACGGAGCGCTCAGGAATAATCGCAGCGTTACCGCACATCGCTGGGTCATTCCACAAGAACCGTCCCAAAATCGTGGCCCGACCCCCACGGACTTTGACAGTTTTTTTTTTTTTTTTCACTACTTCATATCATTGAATTATGAATGTCAGAAAAATATTTCAGCCGAATTCCAGGCGGCTTTCACGCGAGGCGGCGCCAAAGTCTGCGGGAGGGCCAAAGAGTAGGGTGCGTTTAATGGCTTCTCCGCAGGGAACGGCTCAAGCTATTTGGTGTTGAATTCCAATGGCAGATTCGGAGCGTTTCCAGAGCAAGTTCTGTTTCCCGCCGAGAGCAAGTCTGTTCGACTGGCAGATTGGGAACAGTTCTGGAGTCTTCCAATGGGAGCTTCGGAGCGGCATTCGAGCCAAGGTCGCTCCAGGGAGCAACCCAGACTGCTCCGCCAAAATAGGCAGATTCAACCGGAACTCTACGTGACGTGTCACTTGTCGCTCGTGCTTCCTATTTCCTGTCTCTGCTTCGGCAACATGGCCGCTTCCCGACGTGTCTTCGCCGTGACTAGTATTTCGCGTCGTACGTTAGCAATTTTGTTTCTTGAAGAAAGTAATACGCCAGACATCACCAGGCAACGTTAGGAGATTAGGAGGACCTTGATGTTGCAAAACATGGCGTTGTATTGGAACATGAGTACAATCTTCTTCTTCTTCTTCCTCCGTCTCTGGCCGCCATTCACCAAGGAAGATTGGACAGGGCTAAACTCCAAGTTGGGCGCAAGTGTTCCAGTCGCAGATTCGGATCACTTGCTCTAGGCCACATCAAGCCGCTCCACTGCGGAGTGTGCCACTTGCTCCGACTTTGCCATTGGAATTCAACATGAGATTTGTCACTTCCAGACTGATCAGGAAGCACTGCCCCTTAGTTCTAAGTGCAAAAATTCGAATGACAACGTGTATTTAAGGCGCGCCACAGGCTATAACTGTTGCGTTTTTGTCGCATGTTTGGCATTTTTTCCCTGTTCACTGGAAGCACGCACAAGTATGAAATTTGGTGTTGTGATAGTTGTGGGCATGGTTAATCTGTAGAAAAATTTCGTTCCTTGAGTTAAAGGAGAAGGCTGCGAAATATGGCGCGCAATATGAAAATTTTCGAAAATTGCCAATATTCGAAGGAATAAAAGGCGAAGTTGCCATCGTGATACCGACATGCCGTCAAAGCTAAAATGAAGCTCAGCCTGTCCACTTCGAAATATAAAGAAATCTCCGGGGTACTTTTTATTTTTTTGTAATAATTTTTCAAATCTCTCTCCCCGATGAAAGCGGGCGCCCGCTCCGCGCGCCCGCCCTCTTCAACTTGAAGTGCTAGCGCGTAAGACTTGAAACGCTACCGGTATTTAGTTGTCCGAGACGCGCTGATTTTGATATTGTCTGAGCATGTGCGTAGAAATTCTTAACGCGACGCGGAAATTGCTTCCCCGCAATAAAGCAGCAAAAGGGTAATACAATCAGGTACGCTTTTGCGCTGCCTCTCTTTCTCTCTCTCAGAATTAGCACGCAAACTGTGACGGATTCAAAGTAGTCTTGATATAATATGGGACACACACAGTGTTATGTCACACACAAAGTACACAGAAAACATTGACATTTGCTTATACACAGTTAATGGTCAACCAGCACGTGTGATATAGTCTTTCCTGACGTACTAAGCTGCGCTCGCTTGTATACTTGGCGTGGTGAAGTGTGAAGTTTTTCTTCGGTGCATGCTGATATCACACGTACCTTCGCTGTATTAGTTGTGACAGCTTCAAAGTAATGAAGTTCTCGTGTTCCAGGGATGGCTCGCGCCATTTCATAGCGATCCTGCAACGCAACGTGCTCCGCCGATACATCTCCAAAGGACACTCATATGAACAGTATGTTCTGAAGGCTTTCTTCAGCCCAAAGAAATATATCCCGTGAATTTAATATCTGACGATCAAAAGGCCTCTCCAGACCCGCCTTTGCCGCCAGCCGCTTAACAGTTCCACCAATCCCATCGCATGCACCTTTCCCGTGGGACGTACCAAAAATGTTCCATGTTGCGGATATTCCAGAATCCTCTTCATGAAAGCAAAGGTTCACAAAATTATTTTTGTTCTTATATTGAGAAGCAGCGCCGTCCGAGAAATAGTGCAACTTTTTTATGTGTGCGTGAGCAGGTAGGAATTTCGTAGACAAGTGAAATAAATATTATATTCAGAAATGCTGGAGGAACTTCTTTTGGTACAAGTGTACAGAAGCGGCGTCGTGAGTCAGGGATTCGGAAATAATGACGTGAGACAAATGTTGCAGGGTTGGGTCACATTGACAGCGAAAATACACCACTATGGGATGCATCAGTCTGGAAGTGACAAATCTCAAATAGCTTGAGCCATTCCCTGCGGAGAAGCCATTCAGCGCACCCTACTTTTTGGCCCTCCCTCAGACTTTGGCGCCGCCTCGCGAAGAAAGCCGCATGGAATTGGGTTAAAATATTTTTCTGACATTCATAATTCAATGATACGAAGTAGTCCGTGGGGGTTGGGCCACGATTTTGGGACGGTTCTTGTGGAATGACCCCGCTACGAAGCTCAACGGCTAGCACAAGACGACAACAACAAGATATTAGCGAAGGGTAAAAATTGCAGCAAGAAAGACACTACTGAACAAGTCTAGACATGCGACACCGAATGCGAAAACACTGCCCGTCTGTAATGTGTGTTGTGTCGTCCTTTTCTTTGTTTCCCGCCACGGGGTTTTTTATCGCTTTTGATACGTTTCAAAGGCTGCAAGCGTCGCGCGATGCTCAATTGCCTTTACACGCTGCGGCATTCGTAGCTTGAGTCTCTGAGAGCTGATCAGTAGGAATGTTTTATGCGGGTCACATATCACGAACGACTGCATCTTGAAGAAATATTAGAATATACCGAGTCGTAATCAGTAAGACGGCATAAAAAGTTTTTAGTCTGACCGTCGGAAGTCTATCGGCCTGTCAGGACAATGCGAGCTGCCATATTAAGTACTGGAAGAACGTCGGCTACAGCGTTGCTCATTTTTTATAACAGCTAGAACTTTCAACACAAGGAAACACTAAAGAACAAGAGTAGGATAGGACAGGACGCATCTTAGCTTTTGCAGTTCTGTCCTTTAAGGCGTCCTGCATGGAGTGCTTTTGCGATTATATGCTATTCCATATCTCTGATGTCCCGTTAGGGGCCCCTGATCTACAATGAGGCATCACCTATTCGATCGCAAAGGCTCGTTGACGGACCACTAAGCTCATCTGATGGGAACTTAGATACCCTTTATTTTGCCGTCAGGGGCCCTGTGGTACCATCAGGCCTTTTTGTTGGGCCATTTGGCTCACCTGACGTGCTGTGAGACAGCATTTGTCGAACCGCTAACAGCCCTGTTGGACCACTAGGAGCTATTAATGTGCCGACAAGCTGTTTTGATGGCCATCAAAATATTCTAATGCACCATTACAATTTCTAATGGAGTCTTTATGGATTTTTCGATCAGGTGGTGATCGGGAAAAAGGCCTAAGCCTGCGGCGGAGCATCATAGAGCATACACAAGTTCATTTTTCTATTTCGTGTAAACTAAACGCGGTCTGCTTGGAAAACGACGCATAAATTTTCTTAGGGAGCACAGAAATATAGGAATTCGTGCTCAGGTACAAGCGTTTTTGCTCAACTACCCATAACCGCAAAATGAAGCACTGCTTAGTTCATCAACATATCGAGCACACAACGAAATCTAAAAAACAACCACACTTCCACTGATAGAACACTATTCAAGCGGCTTTCTTCTGCGTAAAAGCAGACATAAGAAAAGAGCAGTGAAAATTTGCATGCACTTTTGTTCGCATAGGAAAAAAGGAACGAGGCACACGCTAATAAACTGAGAGAAAGACACCGATTTCTACTATCTGATAATTCTTGCATAATGCTATATGCGCGGTTGCGTTATCCCTGCGTAAAGTGAGCACAGTGGCAGGGTACACATCCCGTAAGCGACCAGGGAAAGTCACTTCTTCTCGGACAGCTTAATACGATTAAGTGTGAATTTTTGCCAAGAAAACTAAGGCTTGAACACAGCTACGAGCGTGACAGACGCATAGTAACGAACAAACAAAACACTCCTGTTCGCTTCTACTGATAGCATTGGAGCTAAACTCTTGAAACACACGATAAGAGCAAGGCACACCGCTTCAGGAAAGCATATCAAATTCTGCGCAAGAGGATCGTCGTCGAGAAGTCATAAAATAGCCTGCCCAAAACAAGGACTTCACCAGGGTCGCGTAGCCTTTCCATTAAAAACGCTCGTTCAATCCATCAGATTACAATGCAAACGCAATAACAATTATTTTTTAAACCAGTATTTCACGCAATAGTACATAAATGTATGACTCGTGTCACACGAAAAAGGCAAACATATAGTACCTAGTTGTCAAGTGGGGTCCCTGGTTTAGAAAACCGCGCGCACACACACAGACCCACACTCACAAACACAGTCTATTTTCACAATCCCATAAATCCATATTATTCCTCGGGTCAATAATTATCCTATCATCGTCAAAAGACGGCACACACATGTATGCGAACGCAAAACAATAGGTCTTCGTTCCGGATGTAATAGGGTATCGTCACTCGGCCGGCGCGAGCCAAAAAAAGAATGGAATGCAAGTTCGCTATACATCCAAGAAGAAAACGGTGCCGTGCTTCTGCGCAGCAATCATTATGCAGGAGTGAATTCACTTCGTTTTCCTTTTATTTCCTTGTAGCCACATATTTTTCAAGAATACTATAGGATGGAACGCGTAAATGTGAACATCTTTCGCTACAAGATGTAGCTCTTATCATTTTTAAACCAAACGAGTCGACATGTGTTCATAAGCATACGACCCTTCACTAGATAGGTAAGTCGCTAATGGCTCACATAAAATAAAATAAAATTGTCATTCCATCAGCATTGACTGCAAACTTCAGTGCACAACAAAACAATGCGGCCCCATCAGCACGACTTGGGCTCACTTCGCACACACACGATAACTTTCTGGATATACCATACTGCCACCTGAATCAAAGATTTAGCACAACGATAATCATCCGCTTCGTGTCGTATTTTTTTAAGAAACGCCAAAAAGCCTCACTCAGGTCGTATCAAACAGTACGTAGGAACTGAAACCAACGAGGTTTTTTTTTTCTTTTCCTTTTTTTTTTCAGAGTTTAGCACTTTGTACGAGGCATCTAACCTTACCATGTCTGCTTTGCCGCTGTTAAGGGGATGCAACTCCCTCCGCGTTTCGTCAATTCCGCTCAATAGATGGAGCACAGGACGAACTAATTGATTACCTAGCGTTCACTGCGGAGGCTCCTGGTACTACGGCAGCAGACGGTTACATGTTACATTACGCGACTGATCCACCATATCAGCGGAAAGGATTACAAGGCACTCTTTTCCTCTTGCTTTGTTCTTTTACCTTCGACCTCTAGCTTGCCTTTATGACCTTGAGAACAGCGTCCGCGTGTTTTCTGTTATTCGTGCGTGCGATGCCAGACGGATCCACAATTTCATTCAGCGGACCCTCGCGAACACACGAAATGTTTCCAACACTCGTTGTGGATCCGCTGAGAAACAAGGAAAAGAGAACAACAACAAGAACAAGAAAGAACAGTAGCTGATTGCGCAGACCTTCCAGATTAATTTGAAAAACAGTTGCTGGCCTATTGCGTAAGCAATGGAGTCCCACGCAGCACACTGTACTGAAAGTCGAGTGCAATAGGGGAGGACGGTATGTGTCTTATCGATGTTCTTAGTTTCACGAGTCTGTTCAAGGCCTTCCACCAACCCGTCCACCCCTATTGCACCCGACTTTCAGTACATTTTGCTGCTTGGGGTGGTATGGCTTGCGGGTGCTCCAATGACTTCATGAAATTCATGTCAAGCTCACATGTGCTTCTGTGTATTCGGAATCGTCGGGATTATTTCGTGAAGAGCAAAATTACTGCACCATCATCAGCCCCAGATTATCAGTGCACTGTCTTGTAAAATTATTGTGGACTGTTCTGCGATATGACGGTGCTGACACTAATGCTGTATTTTTGGCTCAGTGTGATCGGTAAAGACGAGCCAAGTTTAGTAGTCGGCAGTGCGGTCTTACATGGCATATAGTTTTGACGGCATCTGATCACCTTAACAGTGATGGGTGTCTCAGTACAGTTGACAGAGCTGTTGTCGGCAACACAAATTCGACACTCATATTTGTACACAAAGTCTAAAAAGAAGGAAATGAAGCAGCATATGACAGCGGCGGCAGTTATCTTCACGAACACAGTGCCAGTGGTACAGTGCTTGTGCTGGATTGTACAGCATGCGGGGGCGTCGGGCAGGTTGCTGGTCGCCATTGGCGGGCATCGAGGGTAGGCGCTAACAACCGGATGACTTGATAACCAGATGCTTTTGTAACGAGGTGGCATGCATCAACACTTGTGCACTGGAATTTCTAAGGCGAGCTCAGTGCACAAATTCTGACCATCGGCCATCGTGCTTGCAACAAGTCCCTCCGTTCCCTCACCTGGAGAAGGGCGAACTGGCGTACGCGAAGTTCTATACCAAGTTCTACACTCTAAATCCGACACCCGATACGTACCGCATGAAAGAGGACCCGCCCCTGGGCCAGGCGGTACAGATGAGGTGCAGTCCTCAACCAGCAGGTACAGTCCGCGACCACTGCGAAATTCAAACGGTACAAGGGCTCCGAGACCCATCCGTACCGGCTAGGTACCTTTTAAGCGCGATCTATAGCAGCTGTACCTCATGTGTACCGCGTGTTTCCGGCGCATGAGTACGAACGCCTTCTCACGATATCCATGCGCTGCAAAAATATTTCGTGTGATTCCGAATACCAGTCTATAAATTCCCTTGTGCAGCAGTGCCGTAATGGATGAGCACTATCATTCTGTCAAAGAACTGCAATAACTAGAACCCATGACCGTGAGGGATCGCATGTTTGGGAAGAATTCGTTTCTTGCAACCGCTGCAAATCAGTTTGTTTTAAAACGTCGGGGAGCGAGGACGAGTCTGCTCGGTCTTCGAAGAAATTCGTTCGACGCTTTCAAGATTGAAGTCATTTAAGGTGCGTATTATATCTCTGAAGTAATTATTCGTCTTCACGACGCATTTTAGTTCATCTTCGCTCTGATTCCCAGTGGTCCTTATCACCGGCATGCTGGACACAACGACTGAGGGACGGAGAAAACGAACTTTGTGCTTCATGCACGAACGTTGATGCGTGAATTAGAGGAGCCGAGAGTGCATTTTACACCTGGATTACACAAGCAAGTAGGCATGTTTTTCAGGCAAGCTGTTTCGGTTGTTGGATTTTTTTTACATTGTATTTTCGTTCCTAGGTTACGTCAAGCGATGTCGTAAATGGGTGAGTCAATCGTCTACTGTGGTTGGTGTTACGTTCTGCGGAAGAAACGGAAGTTGGGGAAGAACAGCTATCCAAAGGTGTGGAAGAGATAAAGAAGCGTGACCACAGAGCAGCTGCAGTGGTGAAGGAGAGACGCAGTGGTCATCGTTCATCCATATACGGTGTGCCCGGTGTGTTCGGCGTTTGTGCATCATGACAATGCACGCTCGCGATGGACAAGCATCAATCCTGAAATGGATATAATTTTCGAATAAAGGTATTTGTTTGTTATATTTATCGTGCAGCGTAGCTTCCTGGGGCTGTTAATATATCGTGGAGGAGGGGAACCACCCACGACGGGTAGGCCTAAATCGCTGCGCGCTATCCGTTACATGTACCGCATGTGAGGGCGCATGTACCTCTTAATTTTAAGAGGTACATTTTTTAAAAAATGTACCTCTTGGCCAAGCGGTACTTAACCGTTACATATGCGTTACCTGATTTAGAGTGTAGGCCACGTTCTACACCAATGATTCAACCGTCGGCCAAACTGTTCGCTGCCAGATGTTTTAGTACACAGAATGTAGAACATCAAAATCGTAGAACTGTCACCTGTGGCACATTAGTGTTACGTTCCCTGTAGTATTTTACCCAATGAAAAGAAAACTATGCAGGCCTGTGAACGCTGTGTTATTTCACTGAAACTCACGGATTCCTCATACAGCACGTCCTAGTTCACAAGGACAGTTCAAGACAACGTAACGTTTGAGTGTTGTCTATAACAGAATGCGACTGCCGCACACAAATGGGATTGGGCAATAAGCTGACCAACTGCAGCGTTGTGCAGGATGCGCATATTTCAGTTAAGCGGCATACCGACTAAGAAGAGCTCAAATATGTGTAGATAAAAAACGAACAGCTGATCATGAGAATCGGAGACACCTGTGGCTGAACTGAGTTTGTTCGCACAAGGGTTCTGAGGGCAGTCTAAAAGATTAATATAAGAAATAAGCTTCCACAATAAACAGTACCCAATGGACACCAGGAGGACCACGGACACACAAACATACATGAATTAAGCTTCCTGTGATAATGATAAGTCAGCCACGGTACAGTGTCCCTCTGCGTGACGCTGTCCACGCTCCACGGGAATATAGGCTCATGTTCGTCATGACACCGCAGGCGGAGCAGAGGCTTCGGCCACTGGGTCCGATAACTTGGATTAGATGATGAAGGCCACATTGGGATGAACTACAAGCACAGCAATGCAGAGCTGTGTGACGGAAAGGGAATTGTAGTGCATATACCATGCACAACAGTGTGATTATACACAGTCTCACTAATTGGTTGCACTGCAAAGACCTCTCCTGCGTGTTGTATTTCTTCTTGTAGTCAGGGTCCCTGATCGGCATACTGCGTGGTATGCTTGGGTCAACAAGCTCTGGATGGAGCTAATCATTATAGAACCGCTCAAAGTATACCCAGCCCCAATGGATAGCACTTTGGATACAGCTTCACGTCCATGCGATCTGACATGCATTCTGGTCGCCCCTCAGTAGCTGTAACGGCCTTCAGCAAGCACATTTTGCATTTGCAGCGTAATTTTCCACCGCAATCCACTTTTGTTCTCTGACGTTATCTTCGTGACAGCAAGTGTGCAGTTGAATGGGCTGTGGATCGATTCTCAGAGCTTGAAATTAGTTGAACAAGTGCATATTGTCCACAATGCTTCGCCCTTCAACAACACAGGGTCCGTTTCCGGACGTTCCTGCAGACACCACTTGCGTACTGTCGCTTCTGCTAGCTCTCGATGAAAGATTGCTTGATTCGTGAGAGTGTGGTACTACCTAAAGATTATCCAGATGCCTTCTCTTGTGGAATTTCATGGCTTGTTTTTTGCGTCTCTTCCGTTTTCCGCAGACAGGTTTCCTGCTATGCGAAAAACCTAGACTGGCAGGCACAGCACAACCAAAAAACGAAGGATTCCGAGATAACGAGCGACAGCTACACGTCCACACTCTATTTATTATCACATGAGAAAAGACAGAATGTGACAATTCGTCCGGTTTTTCCCAATTGTGCAGATTTCTGTGGCATGCAGATCGATGGCACCACCGCGCACAGCCAAAATACCAGCAGGTCAGCATTCGCTAACTACTGCTCACAAGAATCCGTGTAGCAACTCTGGGCTTCGACATAAACAAATTCTTTCGGGACATTGATTTTAGACATATTTTTCTAGTACTTAATAGGATTAAAATTCTCACCTTAGGTCTATTTATTTTGTGACCAGCCAACAAATTTTAAGGAAGCGCGAAACGCAATTTCTGACGTCTGCGAAAAAATTTTCAACATAAAAGATGAACTTCTGGCAGAAAAGTACTAGAACCCATTGAGATCTTCAATTGAACACCTATTTTATGCAAATTGAGCAATTCCTTGCGGAGTTATGCAGTTTGAAAAATGCATGAGGAATGCCATTGGACCAGGAGGGTGTTGCACCCCCTTAAAGTGATAAAACAGTGCGCCCCAACCGCGTCCCCACGCGAGCCGCACCCCTTTTTACCCTTCGCTAACATATTGTTGCTGTCGTCTTGTGTTAGCCGTTGAGCCTTCACGGCGATGTGCGGTAACGCTGCGATTATTCCTGAGCGCTCGGTGTTAAGCCTTTTCCCCGTCGTCTGTTGTATGCGCTGTACTATGTGTGTGTGTGTGTGTGTGTGTGTGTAACTGCTTAGCAGTACCTTGCAATTTTCACCCGTACAAGTTCAGTGTATATCGCATTATTCTGCCCCAGTAGAAGCGCTTTTCCCTGTTCGTTTTGTGTATATCTTTGTCCTGTGCTTTCTTTACTTAGGGACAACGCAGCTGTGTGTATCGCATTATGCAATAATTTTCTGATAACAGAAGTGAGTGCCTTTATAGTTTATTAGCGTGCGCTATTTCTTGCAGGTACAGCTATTGGAGCACAAATGCGTGTAATTTTTCGCGTTCTTTTCTTCTTTCACTGCTTTTCCTCAGAACTTAGATGAGGGGAAACAGTCAGCATCCATGTGGAGCAGCAGAAAGCCGCTTGGCAAAGGAGAGTTCAATTGAATTGAATTTGTTTGTTTTTGTTATATGTTGTTGAGTGTCAGTATTCACTTTGCTCGATATGTTGATGGAGTAAGCTGTTTGCATTTATAGGCATATTTGTGCAGAAATGCTGGTATCTGAGTGTGGAGTAGAAATTCTTATAAAGCACGTCTCCTTGTGCATTTCTGAGCTGCTGTCTGTGTGTGTGTGTGTGCTTTTTTCTTGATCCTCCTCATTGTGTCAATGTGGCACTATTTATGGCGTACTAAGAATGTCATCAGGCCTTCCTTGAGGACAATTCCAGGACGGAGTGATGACACTTCAGGGACAAAATCTAGTTTCACTTTATTACATCTTATTTTTTCTTCCGCGTGCTTTTACTGATTACATTCATCTTGGTAAACTGCCGCAATAAAGTCTCGCTGCTCATTTATAGTGCAGTCCGCAACAGATAATGAGCACAGCTGTTTAAAAAGAAAGCAGAGAGGTATAAAAGACGAAGAAATAAAAGAAACTCCTGCAAGGGGCACTATGTCCGAGAAACCACCGTCGAAAGGCCCTGGAGTTATCTTCCTAAAGCGAAAACAGATACTATTTATTGCTTATAACGTGACCCTAATAGGACGTCAGGAGAAACGCTGGATTCTGCGAGTTCGAGTAATGAGGCACGCGGTTCGTATGTAAGCGTCGTCGAACGCACGCCTAATTGACCACTCGCAGAGGGTGATGGCCATAGTTCTACAAATGAAATATCTGTACACCAATATACGGAGTGTTGTAAACAAGCGTGACGATCTTTGCTCAGTTATTGACTCATGTGATGCATCTATACCCAAGCAGCACAATGTACTGAAAGTCGAGTGCAATTGGGTGGACGGTATGTGCCTTATCAATGTTCTTTAGTTTCACCAGTCTGTTCAAGGCCTTTTACCTACCCGTCCACCCCTATTGCACTCGACTTTCAGTACATTGTGCTGCTTGGGTAGTTGTGCTGACTGAAACGTGGTTATCTGCATTAATCTCAAACCGTGAGTTATTTAGGTGTGAACGTGATTACAATGTTTTCCGCGCTGATAGAGGCTCACGCACTGGTGGTGGTGTCCTCGTGGCAGTAGCCGTACACCTCAATGCAGTTATCGTGAACATTGATTGTGATCTTGAAATACTTTGGGTTTTAATATGTTGTCAACACGTCCGTTTTGTTTTGGGCGTCTGTTACCGTCCTCCATCGATGGATCGTTCATTCATGTGCAAACTTCATGATGTCCTTAATACGGTAGTTATTCGTTATCCAGCATTACCTTTATTCCTGCTCGGTGACTTTAATTTTCCTAACATAACTTGGGAGGGTGAATCACTATGTGTTATACCATATTCTTCTGACTGTAATGACGTCTTAGACCTGTGCTTAGACTTTAATTTAACTCAACTTGTAAAAGAGCCAACTAGGGTAACAGAGGTCACTTCATCAACATTAGACCTCGTTTTTACTACAACGCCAACTTACCTGTCATCTATGACGTGCTTACCTGGTCTCAGTGATCAAAAAATCATCCACTTTAAGCTTCACATCTACTCAGCGTCCAGTAAGGCAGAGTAAATTAATTCGGGATTACAAGAATGCTGATTTCACAACTATCAACAGCTTGCTTGAAGCATGGTCGTCAGACTTTCTTCGAATATGTCACACGCGGTCAGTAAATGAAAACTGGAACGTTTTCAGAAACTTTGTGGAATTTCTCATGGAAAAATACATTCCGCAACGCAGAATTTTCTCGCGGTCTGACTCCCCGTGGTTCAACACTCATCTCAAGAGGTTGCGAAAAAAGAAAAAAAGGTTATTTCGTGCCGCTAAGCGGTCTGGCAACGCAGAACGTTGGGCCATATTCTACTACACTGAGCAAAAATATAAAGAGGAAGTTTTAAACGCAAAGAATACTTTCTTCGAGCAAACTTTGCCGACCATGCTAAAAGAGAATCCCAGGAAGTTTTGGAGTGTCTTCAGAGATGGGGGCGAACATGATGTTAAGCTGCAACAACCAAGTGGTGATGATATTCCGCCTGATCAGTGCGCTTCCGTGTTAAATGATCAATTTTCTAAGTGGTTTTCTCACACTGCATCTGTAGATATGTCATATAGCATATCAGTTAACCTTCTTCCAATGGATCCCCTAGTGTTTGACATCGTTGGAATTATGAAGGTGATTGACTCGATAAAACTGTCATCTTCTGCAGGCGTTGATGGAATCAATAGCAAATTTCTTAAAGCAACTTCACTTTCATCAGCCGCTGTACTTTCGACACTTTTTCAACAGTCACTTGAAGAAGGTTGTGTTCCATCCGATTGGAAGGTTGGGAAGATGATTCCGCTGTACAAATCCGGAGATAGAAGTTCACCCTTGAGTTACAGGCCTATGTCGTTGACCAGTGTGCCATGTAAAGTGCCATTTGTGTGCCATGTGTGCCATTTTCGAACATGTAATATTTTCACACTTAGTGAATCACTTGGAATTTCACTCATTTTTTTGTCCTCACCAGGATGGATTTCGTAAATTTTTTTCTTGTGCTACGCAATTAGTTTCACTGACTCATGAATTTGCCCTTATCCTTGACCACAGCTCCCAGGTAGACTGCGTCTTTTTAGATTTCGCTAGAGCGTTTCAATAAGTTTCTCATTCTCTGCTCCTGTACAAACTAAGCAAACTTAGCACTGATAAGAAAATCTTAGCATGGATTGAACAGTTTCTTTCCTGCCGCGTTCAATTTGTATCTGTCAATAATCATGATTCATCTCGCCTTCCGGTTACCTCTGGTGTACCGCAGGGTTCCGTACTTGGTCCTCTGTTATTCCTAATCTATATTAATGATCTACCTGGCTTTGTCAAATGGTCTCTCAGATTGTACGCCGACGACTGCGTTGTGTATCGCGAAATCAGAACAACCGATGACGTTGAACAGCTTCAGTCCGACTTAACAGCGATCTCACTATGGTGTCAGAAATGGTCAATGGAATTAAACATCGCAAAATGTAAACACATGAGAATAACACGTAAACTGTCGCCAGCAGAGCCATACTGCATTGATAACGTGCCACTTGAGCAGGTATCTTCTTTTAAGCATTTAGGTGTAATCCTGTCTACAAACCTCTCATGGAAACCACATGTTTGCTACATTATAAATAAGGCCAATCGTACGCTCGGATACCTTAAACGTAACTTCTCTCGTGTCTCTAGTAGCCTTGAACTAAACTTGTACAAGTCGCTGATTAGACCCCATCTTGAGTATGCTTCAGCTGTATGGAGACCTAGTAATCGTACCCTGATTAACGCATTGGAGCAAGTGCAGAACCGAGCCGCGCCATTCATTCTTTGCAACTACCATCGAACATCCAGCGTGACACTAATGAAGAATCATTTATCATTACAATCATTACAGTCCCGACGCGACTTTTGTGGCATTTCTCTGTTTCATAAAATTTATTATCACAACATATCGCTAAAAAACGAACTTCTTTCCTCTGCACATTATATATCCTTGCGAGTAGATCATTCTCACACAGTGTTTGTTCCCATAGCTGCAACTAACACACTGGCAGATTCGTTTATTCCGCGCACAGCACGTAGGTGGAACCACCTTCCTTCTTCTGTTTGCAACATCAGGTCTATCACTCATTTCAACAATGCACTTAGTGAGTATTGTATTTGATACCTGCGCTTATTTGTCCACGAAACCTGCACTTGAATCAACTGCATTTCTTGTTCTTGTTTTTTGTATAAGATATGTGTATGCCTATATTTTCAATGTATTACTCACTCCCCTCTGTAATGAAGAACGCTGAGGGTAAATAAATAAATAAATAAATAATGGTCTCCAGAGCCACCTGGTAAACTGTTTATAGGCAACGTGCCGAAACTTCCTGCATGCACCATGGGCAGCGTAAAATTATGATATGTAACTTTACTAATAACAAACCGAAGGCACACATGAATGAACTCACTTTCACTTTGCTGTTACTGATAACAGCCGTATTCGTCGTCTTCTCTCATGTAGCAGTAGGGCACCTGGAGCAACTCCGTCTTCAGCCACAGTATTTGAAAGTACAGATTTCTTGAAATGCATGTCTCATTTCACGGCAACACAGGCATTCTCCTGCCGTCGGCATAGGCACGCATTTGCCGCAAGGGCACCTGAACCGAAAGAGCAATGCCATATTTCCGCTGCGAGGTTCTCAACATTTTCATTACACATGAAGAGTGTTTCCCAGGGTTGCCAGGTGACTGCAATGACTGTAGTTCATCCTCCGTCGACGATCCTGCGGATGATGTCGTGTCATGCTGCGTCTACCGCGTGCACTCGGAAGAACAAAAGTGCTGCGGGCGCGACTGCTGGACTATCGCAAGCTCGAGTGCATTCAAGTTTGGAAAAATCGACATCACACGACGTGGAGATGTGGATCGCATTACAACATTGCGCCTTCGCCACAGACCGGGAGGGAGATTAGAAAGGCGAGACTAGCCGTAGCCGGCACGAGCCAACCCAGTGTTGTTGCTGAGGGAATACTGAGCTTCGCGGTCGAATGCAATTTTTGAAATTAGATTACTCAAAGAAAAAAGGAATTCAAAAAGAAATATTTCGTAACTGAGATGTAGTCATCCTAGGCTTTCATAAAATCATAAGATAACCCTGGGTTGAAATTCACTGTAATTCACTTCTGGTTTCAGTCTCTTAGTCGCCAGCACCGAGTTGTATGTATTATCAACATTTCATTCATTTGATGGTAATATATGAGTTCCACTTCAGATAACTCTGTTGGTTCAAATGAGTCGGCATGTAGGCACGTAACACATGACTCTCTTTAATTAAAATTGCAAAGATACGAGTATTTTTCAGAACAGGTGCCGCCACCAACCTCTGAATGTGAGTACATTTATGTGGTTCAATGTAGTATATGTTATTAAGAGCAGATATCTCTGTTACATTACAGCGCTAAGGCAGCACCACAATGTATGTATGTATTGTAATGTGTGTGGCAGTTGATATTAATTGGGAATCTTTTTTCAGATTATCCATTGATGCTGCCATGTATGTATGGTTGTAATGCGTACGGACGTTGATATTGATTATGCATTGATATGGCAATGCATTGTATGTATTAATGAACGAGCTTGTGGTTTCATGTAATAATTTGTCTTTCAGGTCACTGGTGCGGGCCATGTTTTCCTTCAGATCCCAATGCTTTCATTAATAAATTGTATATTAAATATGTTTTTGTAATGTAATAGATAATAATTAAATAAATAAATAAATGTAAATAATAAATATACGGTTTATTACATGTATTGTCTCGTTCCTTCTGTTTCAGGTCGTGAATGTTTTTTGTATGTGTTTTTCTCCTTCACCTGATTAGCATCACAGTTGGCACAATTCCCAGCATTATTGGCATTAGAATTGACCATATAATTGACTTTAATCAATATATTTCAACTTGTACTTGTGCACCAGCAGCCTTCCGCCCACGCGCAAACCAGCGCGCGCGGAAAAAATTCGCGAGTGAAGTCGGCCTAGAGGTCAGTAAACGTGTCATCTACTAGGGTTGCCATCACCCTCATGACCCTCTATACTACGAAATTGGGCTGGAGGACTTACCAGAATCTTATCTTGATTAATCATTCTATCAATCACTGCAATGGGTTGAATCCCCTATATACACAATGCACTATCATGGCCCAGAACAATGCAACTAAGGGAACTTCTGTACGCCGCGCTGGCCGAGTCATTCATTAGAGAACAGAGCACGAGTGTATATTTTACGTCTATAACACTGCACCTGAAATCAAATTTGTTCACATGAAGCCCATGACGCTTATTACCTCAACATCAAAAGTGAGAAAAAATTGTCAATTTGTTTATGTTGTCTCTCATGAACAAAGTAATAAAGGAATTGCATTGAACAGCAACAACTTTATTTTTAAGTTGGGGAAAGGGGAGTTTGATCGCCAGGGCCGATTCCCTACCCCATCGCTGCTGGTGACATGGGGAATGAAATATGAGCCCCTTCACAAGAAGGATCGAAGTCCTGTTGTGTCCATGAAGGTCAAAAGAACACTGAAGTGCCTTAAGTGCCGTATTAATATATCGAAGTATCCCACACAAGTTTACAAGATTAATGACTTCTTAATTGCCTCTGATGATGAAACCCCTCATTAATCATCTTCTAATAAAGTTGTTGTTGTTGTTACTGTTACTTACTTTTCCCCTTTCTGCAACTTTTTTTTGGCATCCTTAGATCGCAGATCACTTCCACTTCACACAAAATTGTAGTTGTTTTCGGTGCAAAAAAATACAAAATGCAGAAGTTCTCCTCGTATATATATATATATATATATACAAATTACAGGTATATGCTCAACGTGCAGTTACAGAGCTTCAGCTATATTTTATTTGTATATGTACTTGCTGGCTTGCACTGTGGCCTCCACAGGTGACGCCGTCACCGTGGAACACTAATGCCTCGCAGAGGCACACTGCGAGCGCCGACCCAAGATCGTGTCACTTCCCTGAGCCGGGCTGAAGAGTTCCAAGTAAAGCAAAACAGCTGTCCTCGGCTGGGAGTGCACGATCAAATTAGACATGTGCTCAACGTGCAGCTACAGAGCTTCGGCTATTTTTCATTTGAATACGGAAGAAAGGGGTTCCCGCGACCGCGAAATTAAATAGGTACTAGCAAAATCAGAGGCAGACAACGAAGATGTAGGAAATAGGAACAAGGATGGGGGTTATTTATTTACAAGTTAAGGGGGAAGTCAACGTTGCGTCGGAAGCCCCGCCTTCGTCAGGACAGAAGAATGACAAATGGCACTTGGGATTTTATACAATGCTACAGTGACGTCACCATCAGGGAGTTCCGCCTCCTGGCGGCCGTCAGCAGTTCAACCAGTTGAACCAGCTCCCGTGCATAGTAAGATGATCGCTTTCCACGCCGAGACTGGGAGGTGACACAGGTTCGAATCCTGTCACCGGCTGTGCCATCTGAGGTTTTCCCTGCGTCCGAAGACTTTCCAGACGTATGTCGGCCCCGTTCCCCTTGAAGTCGGCCCAGGACGCACACTAAACCCCCTGTCCACCAGTCCTTCCTGCTGTCCCCTCTCGATCTGTCCACGTCTGTACGCCGCTCATAGCCACAGTTGCTTCGCGGCGCTAACACGGAATGTAAAAAAGTTCAAGTACAGGGAAGTGGTTGAGTCATTTCCGATGGAGAGGTCATCGAGGAACTGTCGCTCTGCAAAGAAATGGGGAACAACCCCAAGAACACTCGCGATCCTCAGGACGTCCTCAAAGTGTCATCGCGTCCTCGTCCGTGATAGGATGTCCGGAGGAGATCCGTAGAGTGTCATCATGGGATCTTCCAGTGAGAGTCGCTTGCGTACATCCTGCGGCCGCCAGCCGGAGGACATATATAGGAGAAGTAAATTAGTTTAATAATGCAATGTGCATTTCTATGGCTACGCCCATTAATTAGTGTTTTGGTTTGTTTGTCATAACCAAATTCAACCAAAATCAGCAGTGATCATTTATAAACTACAAAAATACCACAAAGAGAAAATACAAAAAATACAGTGGTACAAATACAAATTGGATGATTTCAACGGATACTCCACGCACTGGGTTCAATGTGCGATAAAATATAGCTTGCTAGACCTTTTATTGTGATCTTGTTGCCATGAACATCCGTGCAACGTCCCTGATGGGATGCTGCACGGAGCATTTCCGTGGAAGATACAGAAAAGTGATGGCATTTTACAGCGCGTGCTTGGCTTTCGTTGGATGCTTTAAATCAACTAAGTAGGAAACACGGACGTCACCTTGGTTGTAACCTTATCATCCAAGGAATTCGTCACTGGTGTGTTGCTTATACATGGAATTGAAGTAAACTTAGGTACCTCACCCTTGGTTTTGACTGCGATGCTAGGAGGACTCTCGCACATGCAGGAGTTTGCAAGATAAGCAATAAATAGTATATGTTTTATCTGCGAAAGGAAATGCCACTTTTGGATATTCCTTTCAAAGTTGGCTGTCTTAGTCTTACACTTAGTGGCACATGGCCTTTTATATATTTTTTGCTTTTTATGCCACGGCACCCATTGTTCGTCATCGAAAAACAATCAAAAATGAGAGACGGAAAATGACAAGCTGGTGGCCGAGGTTGAAAACTGCACGAGAGAGAGTCCGTTTCCACTGTAAACGTTTGCACACTTGTAGAAATGAGAAATGAAAGCAGATGTACTGGAGGATTTTACATTATCCTATACTGCTCCTGAGAATATCCCAGTCTTGTCCCCATATGTTGTCCCGAGGACCATCTCTGGAGTCTCATTCTAACACTTTTCTAACAAATTGAGGATCATGTGGGGATATTCCCAGGCAGTCACTGCTGTCCCGCAATGACATCCTCAGGATGAGTGAGGGATGTCAGCGTGTTCTTGGGGAAGCAGCAGTACACAATCTAAGCAGATAAGTTTCTTATTGTTGACGGTACACCAGGGTCCTCGTGTATGATAGATTGGAATTTGTAGATATGGTAAGATTCGCGCTGTTCTCGGTACCTGTCGGAACTGAAGTTCGTTTGAAGAGGGAAAATTGAAACATTGTAAATTGAATGCCCTGCTAACTGAAATTGCTACACTGGAAGATTCGGTTTTTTCGTCACGTCCGATCGGTGATTGTTAACCCTGATTCTGAATGCGGTTTTTGTCTGGCCAACGTACTGTGCTTGGCATACGTTACATTGCAGGAGATAGATAACGTTGGACGAATTAGTCTATAGGTTTGGTCTAATTGTCACTCTGAAGTGTGAACTAGCACTTTCGGCTATGGTGGTATTTTGCATTAATTTGCATGTTTGACATCTACGCCCTTCACATGGGTGACTACCTGTTGGTGAATCACGATCCAAGTGGGATCACTCTGGTTTACACTTCGCAAAATAAACTTCGAGAATAAACCCATCGAAATAAATCACGAAAAAATCAACTGTGTAAAGATAAAGCTGTCAAAATCAACTTTTGCGGTACAAACGCTTCAGATTCAAACTTTCAAAACAAATCGTCTCTGATTGGTCGACAGGCACGACAGCCTCAGAGCAGCGAAGGCTTTTGGCTCCCGCGTCTCAAACTAGTTCCCCGCAGGGTGAGAATTTCTGCGGTAGGCTGGGAACGAGAGTACAGAGTCTGGGCGAATCGTTTACTCTATTCTCCGCCGGCTATCAGGATTCTGTTGACACTGCAGTTAATGATTTGTTCCGCTGCTCGCCTGTCAAATTTGAGTATGTCGAACTCTGAATTCGTGTCGTGTCACCAAATGAGTTCCCGGTGTTGGTCCCAGCTATGGTGGACACCTGCTGTTTTATGAACATTGTCGCGAACATCGCCATTCTCCTGCAGCTGCCTTGGTTGTGAAGTCGTAGAGTTGAAAAGTGACGATCGACGAAAAAGCCTGATTCCGATACCGTGTGGCTGTGTTGTGTTTATCCGTCTGTATGTGTTTGTGTGTGTTCCAGCCTTAGAACCGTAGAATCGTGAAATCGGAACCTGCCTGTGGTTTTCCTTATGAGCCTACACTCTTAAAAATGAACTTCACCACATAGCACGCGTCCAGCCAACCGTCATCCCGGGTGACATCGTTCCCTTCCTTGATTTGTTGAAAACGAGAGGCGTACGCCTTTTGTGACAATTAACATTTCTGCATAATTGTCACAAAAAGGCGTACGCCTCCCGTTTTCCACAAATCATGTGAGAGAACGATGTCACTCGGGATGATGGTTGGCTTGGAGCGTGCTATGCGGTGAAGTTCATTTTTAAGAGTGTACGTTCTGATAAACGCAGGGAACAGGTACTAGATAGACTCTCGAAATGCATTTCTGCAAATAAGCTGCATATGAATGTGAAGAAATTGTTTGTTTGTTTGCAAGAAAAAAATATTTTCTCTCGGATGAATAACTTGAGTCAGTAGAGGTCCTATATTTTTGTAACCAGCATACGGTAATCTCAAAGTGTAACGAAATAAGATTCTAATTTCAGGAACATCCACATTGATTCGCGCACCTTCCTAGAAAACGATTTGCCATGCAAAAGCTGCAAAAGATGTATCTAGACGTAATACTTCAAGCACTTTGCTTGCACTGGTCTTTGAATACCCTGGAACCTAAGAATGCCATTTTCTTAAATACCGAGAAATTTTCTCACAGAAATTTTTGCATCTTTTTTATTCACGTGGATATACAATGCAAATTCTGGTTATCAAATGTTGGAACTGAAGAAAACCAAGCGCAATAAGTAACTGATATCAGAAGTGCGGGAAATGAATGGCACTGTGTGTCGCTAACAGCGAACCCTTCCACCCCTCCGAAACAGTGAACTCATCCGGTTCCGGCAGCCGCTAGGGTGTCGCACCGAAGAAAAAGTACGTCACTCCCGTGTTCCGTAAACTTTTGTCCAAACCTGTACCACAGTACCAAACAGGTGAATTAACATGAACACAATCACATAGCAGAGTGAATAACAACCACCATTATTGACTTAGTTTGCTTGGTCGATGACAATACTGAAGGTGGCATATTTCTTTCCTCAGATTTTTTTTTTTTTTTATTGGTCGTATTTGTGGTATTGGTTTGTTCCAGCTAAAAACAGAAGCCATACACTGAGCAGCAGGGCATAATAAAACCCTCCATAAGCATCACTTTGCCTCTTTGGCTTTGGCAAGCGCGGCTTTGCCTCCACAAGCATAACTTTGACATAATTGCTTTGTGCCGTGATATAGGGTACTATGACTGTGTTCGCAGTACCATTTAAAACGTTGGCACCTATGGTCAGCTGATGCTGTAAGATCTACAGAAAACACATGCCAGTAGATTCTGAACATGCTATAGGAGAGGGTATGCCCTTGAAATGATGAGATTTGTTCACTTTCCAGATGACTTCAGGTATGTGAAAACAATCATAAATGTTGACAAAGCTGTTATGAAGCAGCGACTGCAATTAATCTGTAGAAGTGGGCAGAATGGTTGAATGCAGAATTTGTTCAAAGTGTGCTATAGGGTCATACAGATGGGATAGGAATGAGCTGACGAAACATTTTTCTTGCGTAAGAGCAAATACAGCTGTAGGTTCTCAAAATCTTTTTTTTTTGCTTCCTAGATTGCCTCAACTGACGAACAAGCTGCACCACATTATGGTGACAATTTTTTTAAATTTTTTAAAAGAAAAATAAACCTCCAGATTTTCAATATGTTGCAAGAGAGGACTAGTTATACAAATAAAGGAAGATTTCTTTTAGACGACCTATATGTGAATATACTATCTGAAAAAAATGTAATTTTTTGCAAGTGCTTGATATTCTCAAACACATGGTTAAACAATGAATATAGATCAGCTTGATATTTTTATGTGGAGCTAATCAGAAGCAATCAGTTACAAGCATAAATAATCTGGGGCTCCTTCAAGAATGCTAATTTGTAAGAAATTTATTGTAAACTTGGCCCCAAATGTGCTCCGTTCTCGAGTTTTCACCACGTCACCAGATTTATACTCGTTCTACATGCCCTTTGGGATGGCAGACCCGTGCTTCCCCTCCAACACCAGGCAAGGATAGCACGAAAATTATGTATATGTAGACTTCATATTTCGGCACAGTTTAATGCGCCGCCATTGCTCAAGAAAACAAAATCATGAGTTACATTCGATATATGCATCGTCTAAAAAATGCACACAATTTTTTCCAGTGATATTTAAGAGAGGCAAGCTACATCTCTGGCTGGTTTTAGCTAGAATAGCCCAGATTGACAGTTACACAAGCTGATGTATGTCAGCATTGAAAATATAAAGGAAAAAAGGCAATTTAAAATGCCTCACTCAATTCACTACTTTTCATAGCTTACACCTTCACAGGTGTTTTTTTATCCTAAAATGGTTTCATTGCCAAAATCCACGAGAATGACCGTCATCACATTAACAAGTTTCAACTGTATACCAAATAATAACAAACATGTGCTTACTTTTTCTGCAATCAAGATGTGAATTACATCGTTGAGTTGCAGGCTTCAGTGAAAAATCACTGCTTGTGACGTCGCTGCTGAGTGAGTATGGTATTGCTAGTGACGCAACATGTGATTCCAGTGTCTTTCACCCCACCCCATATTATTTCGTGAGCAATTAGCATCAGAATCAATGAGCTTGCATGATGCACTTATGAAGGGTAATTTCATGTGTGACAATAAACATACTGCAGTGCTAATTTACAATGTAGTTCGTGGCTTTGGAGCACACTCATATTCAGTATGCCATGTGAACTAGAGGAGCATTTTCTGCCATAAACATTAGATGAGCGAAGACCCCAAAAAATGTAAGCACTGTTTACGTGCGTTTGACGACCTGCATTTTTATTACTGAGAGGCTCTCTTCGTAGCTAGAGGGAAAGGGTGCTGGCAATGTGGCACATGTTCATAAGATGTAGAACCAGAAACACAGAAAAAAATTGGCAGCATATCATCATCTTAATTATGTCATTGCGTCCGTGTTTCTTTCTCCTGTTCTGCATCTTTTTGTGTAGTTGCTGGATTTGAGCCCAACAGCAGGGGTCAGCAATTACAGAACATCCAGCACATGCAAGGCATACATTTCCTCATTCTCCACATTCCTCATTCAAGTAACGTTGAAGAAGTAACCATGCGAAGAAACAATACAACAGTGAAGCTGGCTTCAGTACACTACAACATGTCACATGTAACAATGTACAGTATGCCTCAGTGTTTCTCACTCCGTGTGTCAGGACCCCTATTGAGGCCGCGATAGCACAAACAGGGCCCAAGAGAAAGCAGATGAAGTGAGCGCAATATGCCACAAAACCAAGGAAACTTTCTCTCTACGACTACATTATATCGAAGTTGTTTTACAGAAATGCAAGTTCAGTTCAGTACACAATGAGTCGGGAAACAAGCTAACTCGCAGCAATGCTTTCAATCAAGTGTGTCGCAGTATTCCTCACTGTATCATGATGAGACCGTGGACCTACATCAGACGCTACTTGCACGCACTGGCATAACATTCATATTTCTTTATTTATTTATTTCGAGAACCCCGAGGGTCTGGAGGACATTACATGGGGTGTGGGACCTGGAGCGTAAGATACATTTACAGGAACTCGATAGAAACAAACAACCAAGCAAAAAAGAACAACACAATTAGCAGTAAGTAAACAGGAATATAAAGAAACGACGACAGTACAAACTTATATGAAAACAAGTATAAAAGCGTGAAACAGGGAGTTCGTTCACATAAGTACAGATAATTAACAAATATGATAAGGGGGAGGTGAATAATTTCATAGCAACTGACATACAAGCGTGGTGGTCTTGTGGGTGGAGTGAACGGGAGACGGTGTTACAAAATACTGTATCCTCGATAATAGTTGTGAGAGGTGATGGGAAGTTGTTCCATTCGATGGCAGTTGAACAAAAGAATGATCTGGATAATGCATTGGTATTACAATGAAAGCGTGTGACCTTATTAGTGTGGTCCATGTGAGGAAAAATGACACTCGGGCGGGTGATGGGCGATTGGTGTGGTGGCAAGATGAAAAAGAACCAATGGAAGAGGGCTAACTTGGCAAGACGGCGACGATGTTCGAGTGAGTCGAGATTAAGATTTGATTTTATTGCGGTTACAGAGGTATCGAATTAGTAGTCGTTGGAAATGAAACGGGCAGCCCGATTCTGGATGGCTTCTAGGGCGTCGCAGAGATAATTTTGGGGAGGGTCCCAAGTAGGTGATGCATATTCCAGCTTGCTTCGTACAAGGTGGATTCCAAGGTATTTGTAAGAATTTGCTCGGGTTAATTTGATATCACTTAGAATGTAGGGGAAGGGAGGAAGACAGGAGACCCGTCTTCGAGAGAACGACAAAATGCGACACTTTGCAATGTTCAGAGGCATTTGCCACTCATTGCACCAGCGCCGGATTAGTTAAAGGTCGCTTTGTAAGGTTAGTTGGTCAGAAGGAGAGAGGATTTGCCTGTACAATACACAGTCATCAGCAAAGAGACGAATCGTGGAAGATATGCCTGAAGGAAGGTCATTTATATAGATAAGGAAAAGAAGAGGGCCGAGGACTGAACCCCGAGGGACACCAGAAAGCACAGGTACAACTGGCGATAGGTGGTTGTTGCAAGTAACAAATAACGTACGATTAGTCAGAAATTGAGCTATGCAACGGACGACATACGGGTCGAGGTTAAGCAGATAGAGTTTGTATAGAAGCTTAGAGTGCGGCACCATATACCGAAGCCCTTGCGAAAGTCTAAGAACGCGGCGTCAGTCTGATGATTATTGTCCGCGTGGAGAAAGATGTCGTGAACCAAACTGGCTACTTGAGTTTCACACGAAAAGAGCTTTCGAAACCCGTGCTGTAAAAGATAGAAGAAGCATTTTTCTTCAAGGTACTTAACTACGTTGGAGTATGCGTTCGAGAATTGTACATACTATAGAAGTGAGTGAAAGGGGCGGTAGTTATTAACGATGTGGGAACTGCCTGATTTGTGAATAGGGACAATCTTCGCCGTCTTCCAGTCCTGCGGTATGGCAGAATCTTGGAGTGACTGAGTAAATATGCAACATAGAACCTTGCTGGAAATAGATCTCGTGTTGTATAGAACCTTCGGGTTAATAGAGTCCGGACCAGCACTTGACGACAGCTTAAGTGACACAATGATTTTACAAATGCCATGAGTGCTGATATGAATGCGAACCATAGGTGAGGAGGTTACTGATACTTATGGAGTTTGGGTGTACCCGTTATCGGTGTTGAAAGCGGATGAAAACAAGGAAGCGAAAGCGTTGGCGCAGTCGTTGTCGGCGGGTGTCAGTTAGACTGATAAGGTGGGATTTTGGTGGAGATAAAATTTTCCAAAATTGTTTTGATTTATTCGTCAAGAGAGACGGGAGGTCGATGGTAAAGAACTTATGTTTCACTTCCTTGATCGAGCGCCTGTATTCCCGTTCACAGTAGTGAAATTTAGCCCATGATACGTCGTCGCCAAGACGCTTTGCCTTCCTGAATAAACGTTTTTTCTTGGTTAGCAAGATTTTAAGACTTATCGTGAACCAAGGATTGTGATCATAAGATTTCACTCTTATCTTTGGAACATTGTACTCGGTAAGGTAGTTTATGTTGTCACGAAAGAGGGACCAGTTATCCTCAATGGAGTGAGGCAAGGTGCCATGAAAGGAATTTTCATACAGAGCTTCAAGATCCTCGTCGATGGCTTGGAAGTTAGCTCGAGCGTAGTCGTATATGGTTTTATCGTTGAATTTGTGAACTTGGACTACTTGAAGAGATATCTTAGAAAATGGCCTTGTGGTCACTGAGACCATCAGTGACATGCAAAGAAGTGATGTGCTCAGGATGGGAGGTTAAAGCCAAGTCAAGGGTTGACTGCGTGGCATGAGTTATTCGGGTGGGATGTCGAACGACATGCGACAGATTAAATGTACGGCATAAATCCACAAACAGTGTCTCTTGTGAACTCCGGGAAAGGCTGCCGTAGAGCAAGTCCCAATGTATTGACCGTATATGTATCAGCGTATATTGAAGGTGTATATTACTGTATATGTATCAGGGCAGATTTCAAGCTTCCTGAGCGCGCACAGATGGTGATCTCAGTTGTCTCGCGAAGTAACAGACGGAGAAAGACACCGGTTGTCACACACGCAGACATCCCGAAGGCTATGCCCATCTTTGTTGATGCACCCACGAATCCACAGGAAGACTGCCGAAGCTCTCCCACTCGTATTAAGTACCTGTAACTTGAACTACAAACAGTTTGGTGCACACTCCACAAAACGAGAACAACTCATTGCTGATTTCATGGCCATGCGAGCCGAGAAGGACAGTTCAACAGAGGAGCAATTTTAGGTAAGTTCGAACGTGGCGCCAGTCGTCGGTGCAACAATTTCCAGAGTGAACCGAGCTCGATCAGCTCAGATAACGCTTTTTTCATTCTTTTTCTTTTTAGTATTATTGATCATTTTTTATTCATTTCCAATTCTAATTCCAATTCCAGCTCAACCGCTCAGCGCGCTGACACTAGTGCAAGGTAGAGTCAATAAATCTTTCGCTTCCTCGCTTCCCTAAGGAGAAGAGTACTTGAAGTATATTCGTGTTGTGTGATTCTTTTTTCCCTCTCTATGTTCCAGAAACATACGGTTTCTGAGCCAAGACAATGTAGTTGCGAGCGCAATTGACATACAAAAGTATCCCGTACCGTGAAGACCACCACCCCAAACGTGGTTGCCACGGTTTCGGTTTTGGTCCATTTGCATGTCAAAATTCAGGGATTGATATTTTAATACACGTACGTGTTTCAAAATTTTTAAACGTGGATTTTAACTAGGACAGTCTCTCATATGGGTATCTCTCTTTTGTTCAACACGTCCTTATTAGAGTTAATTAATGAATTTAATTGATTAGTCATCCTTATTAGTCATTATAGTCTCTCTTGGAGAAGGTACGCGCCCGTAGAACTCAACTGTGAAAATGACGTGCTCTCGTGACTTTTTTATAAAAGTTTGTCCAAGCTGAAACACACACACACACACAAAATAAACGGGGTGCCACAAATCATACTTCGTGGTCGTAGCCCATTTTAAAAGAGATTTCTTTAAAAAAAACAACTAGGACTACGTGTATATTAGTTTCGCACTTAGGCGTACGCGAGTGGAGGAAAACCTTATCTGCAAGGTATTTTGGCATTCTAATTTCCATAATTCACTAAGATGTATTTTTTTTTATGAAGCTGTTTCTCTTTCTTTCGAGAAACAGAAAGAGCAGAATTGCTGGCAATCGGTTTAGATATGAGATGAATCCTTCATCTATATGCTTCGAATTATTATCCACAGAGGTGACATTTGTTGTTAGTGCACCGTTTCAGATTTTCCATGATGGAGATACCTCGCTCGCACTAGCTCGGAAGTCGGCAAGGGGAAGCGAGCCCTAACCTAACCTAACCTGAAGGAGAGCACTGCGGGACATGGAGTTAGAGATTGAGAAGTACGGCATTTTCAAAGAGCTCCTCGGAGGGAAAATTCGGTGGGGGGGGGAGGGGGTCAGAGCCAGCACCGTGAAAACTCGAGGAGCGGTGGACTGTTCCCCCTGCCCCCACATTGCAATTGATACCGAAACTAAACAGGAGCAGCTTTCCAAGCTAGGGCTCCGGAACGAACCGACAACAGTAAAAAACAATAAAGAAAAAAGAAAAACAAGAAAGAAAGAAAGAGGAAGGAAGCACAAAAAGGTATATTCGCTTGAACAACGGTCAAAAAACATTGCAAACACGTTTTTCTTGTGCCGGTCATCGGCATTTAGCAGCCTTTCTGAACCGTGATGTGGATTACAGGCCCAAATAATGAGAAATGAGCAAGCAAGCATCCTCGCTGCTCACTTTTTGGTCACTTTACGTCGTTTGCAAATTGTTGCGCCTACCACTAGCGCCACATTCGCGTTCAAATTGCTCGTCTATTGAACTGTCCTTGTCGGCTCGCATGGCCGCGCCCATGAAATCGGCAATCAGCTGTTCTCATTTTCTGGAGTGTACACCAAACTGTTCACAGTTCAAGGTAGAGATACTTAATCCGAGTGGGAAAGCCTCGGCGGTCTTCCTGTGGATTCGTGGGTGCATCAATGAAGATGGGCATAGTTTTCGGGATGGCTGTGTGTTCGACAGCTGATATCTGTGCGCTGAACTAACTTCTACTTCTTAAAAACAACTTCAATATATTGCAGTTGTAGCGTGATAGTTTCCTTGGTTTTGTCGCATATTGCGCTCACTTCATCTGCTTTTTTTTCGCCAAGTGGTGTAACCCCCGCTTTGACTATTGCGGCCTCCCTGAGGTTTATGTGTCAGTTTTGGAAACACTGATATTGTTACATGTGACACATTGTAGTGTACTGCAGCCAGCTTCACTGTTTGATAATTTGCATGGTTACTTCTTTAATATTATTTGAATTACTTTCATCTGATACTGTACCATTAAATAAGGTAGGAATCCATTATGGTTTAGAATTATTTTTCCTTTGCAATGTTCCCACACTGATCTTGGTGACAAGTTGTCTCTCATTAAATTCCTTTTGGGTTGTATTTCACACTGCTTACAGCATAATGTGAGAATGAGAAGATGTATGCTTCACATGCTCTCAGCATCCTCTACAGCAACTGCTCCTGTGCTTAAAATCCAGAAACTACACACGAAAAAGAAAAAAAAAACTGTAGAACAGGCGACACATCAAAAAGGACAAAATGATTGGGACTGTGTTATGCTATACTTTTTTGTGTGTGTGCGTCTCTCTGGTTCTGCATTTTTGTGAACATGTGCCATGTTGCTGGTACCCTTGCCCTCTTGTCACAAAAATGTCACCTCAGACATAAAAATGCAGACAAAAAAGTAGAGAACTCCAACTTAATATAACAAGAGAGAACAAAGATGGGGACACAGGCTTCTAGAGTCTTGGCACAGACGCGGTGACCCCTCGGTTTGTAAAACTGACCCCTCCCCTAACAATACTCCCATCTCCTTAAATAGCGACCGGATGTGCAATCTCTCATTCAGTTTGGCACTGATGATGTCCGTCGCATGACGGATGAAACGTCTGAGTAAACCCTGTTATTTTGTTATGTTAAGTAGTAGTTCTCTACTTCATAGTCTAGTTATGTCGTCTCCCGGCTTTTGAAGTATTTTTAAGATGCAGGTTGTGAGAGGCACATAAACACTGCTTACATTGCTAACCTGTCTATCACAAGACATGTGAAAGGATTGCCAAATTAAAATTCAGTAATACAAAAATGATTCTGAAATACATAATTCCAATAGAAGGGAGAGTAAACATTGGAATAACAAGTAAAGGTAAAGCACTGAAGTGTTCGCATACTTCTGATGTGTATGATATACTGCTGTATTTAACCCATGACATATATGTTGTCAAACATTAACTTCTTGCATTCAACATCAAGATGGTATACCTATTCCATCTAAGCGACTCACCTTTACACGGACACGTGGCAAACCATTTTGGCACAAAGATGTGATATCTCTGCTTGTTGGACATATCAAGCAAATACTGTGCCAAAATTTACCTACATGACATACTGCATCTGCTGAGATATGTTACGGGAGAAATACTCCTGAAGCAATTAAAGGAAGTGCATACGAGTACATATGCTTTGCAGAGTTGTTCCAAAGTTGCAAGTAGTTGTTACAAAGTTATGTTCGTGTTGAATTGGCAAAGCATTAGTCATCTCATAAAAGAAACTAGTGTGAAATGCGAAGCCGCAAGCACTGTTGCATGGCCATGTTCACAATGGGCAGTGATGCTTTTCAGTTTGTGTACCGCGGACTGACTATGCTCAATGAGTGGTTTGCAGTGTCTATGATTGATGTAGGCCATGGCAGCTACCGATGAACTTTGCAGAGTGTGCAATGGTATCTTTTGTGAACGAGACAAACCCCACTATATATTCCCACGTAATTTTGATCCTACGATTAAATGAGTTGAAGGTTTCAGGTATTTAGGTGTGCACCTCTCTTCCGATATTTAGTGGAAATCACACAGTAGTTACGCATCCTCTAAGCCTCTTAAAAAAATTGTCTTCTTGAAGTGGACACGAAAACTACCTTTCGCAGACAGTACGCTGCTGGCGTACAAAGCCCTCGTACAAAGTGCCTTAGAAACGGTACAAATGACATCATACTGTTCATCATAAAAACAAATGACATCGCACTGTTCAACAGAGCTACCAATTTGGTACAGTTGAGCTACGCTCAAAGCTAGGGGGGACGAGTTCCCGTCTAAAAGGCACGGTCTTGAGGGGATTACGGTGGTCTCTGAAAGAGCACGCGACTTTCGGTCCTACTTTTCTTTCAAGAGGAGGCAGCGAACAAATGCCCATTCGTGGAACCCAGCCCTCCCCTTCCGATTTGTTTCGGTATCAATCTGTCTACCAATGTCATGATGACATTTATATTCTGTTGAGTTTCTTACGTGCTGTCCGGGACATGTATGTACACTCTTAAAAATGAACTTCACCTCATAGCACGCTCCTAGCCAACCATTATCTCGAATGATATCGTTATCTGCCCTGATTTGTTGAAAACGGGGGGCGTACGCCATTTCTGTGACACTTATGCTGTTCACAATTGTCACAGAAAAGGCGTACGCCCCGTGCTTTCAACAAATCAGGGCAGATAACGATATCATTCGAGATAATGGTTGGCTAGGAGCGTGCTATGCTGTGAAGTTCATTTTTAAGAGTGTAGGTAGGTATGCCAAGATTTTTTTTTTATTATTAACCTTTTTTGTAGTTTGAATTCCTCGAAAAAGCATTGCACAGCACCAGAACACAAAGGCTACATAATGACCCAGTTCCACCATTCAGCATCTGAATTAAGATGAACGGTCATTAAACTATCTGCTTCACTAAATGAGTTATTACTATTAAACCGGGCCTATGGAAGTCACCGAAACATTCATCACATGACAAACCAAAGTTTGTAAAAAGAATTGAGTGCTAGCATGAAGTTTTGGCAATTGTGAGTAGCATTTGAAATGCTACCTATGTAGCTGCAGCATAATTACGAGTAATTCAAAAAAAGTAGTACAAAATTTGAGGGTACTCTGCATGGTACTAAAAACTGTGATGATTCCAAGTGCTCATCGTCTTGGCCCACATTCTGTAGCAGATTTATCAGCCATTTGTGTTCCTATTTGTGGTACTGTGCAAACTAGCCACTCCACCCACATACCAGCATTCCTAGGTTACACATAACATGTAGTTGAAGTGTATACGAAGAGGGGAGTCAAGTCCTGTAGATCACAAACAAAATGTAGAAACCGACACTGAAGATTGTTTAAGTTTAATTTGTACAAGCTTTCGCGTGGAGCTTTCGCGTGGAGCTCCACGCGAAAGCTTCTACAAATTAAACTTAAACAAAAATCTTCAGTGCCGGTTTCTGTATTTTGTTTATATAACATGTAGTTATAAGAGTGGTTTAAACCACCTCGCAGAATTTGCAGATGTTGTTCATCAACTTTAGTTTGAGATGGACAGGGAGTTTCATTGCCTGGGGCGATACTCAACCCCATAGCTGCTTGTCGTGTGAGGAAGGAAATAATGTCCCATTGAGTCCAAAATTGCCAAAAGAGCTTTGAGAGCAGGCATTCGTGGGCTCGATTTGGCTATAAGCCCAGCAATTTTATCTGAAAATGGCAGTTTGGAAAGCTTGGTAGTGTGTGCAATGACACAGAATATACTCTGGGTCTTCTACAGCACTGCAGTGACAGTATCTGAGAGAGTCAAATTGCCTCAGATGGTAATGACACTGAGCTGTCAATGCCCCATTGAGTCACAGTCCATGAGTCACAGTGCACTATCTTGGCGAGAAGTGTTTTGTGGCATCCAAAAACCAAGCTCTGGGTCAATATTGCTTAGTATAGACGGGAGGAAAATGTCAGTTGACCATTGACAGGAAGACTATTTATACAATCCATTGATGTGTTGGTGAACGAGATCTGCTGTCTACATGACCAGTAACAGTCCTTTGCTATCTTTCACTGTGATTTAATTAAACACCTCCCTCATGTGACGGTCTTCCCAGCACAGTTTTACCTTGCTGAACCACTTTTCGCGGCTCTTATCAAACGTAATATTACCGGTTCTTCGTAGGCTGCGGCCGAGAAACGCAAGAGACGTTTACATGATGTCTATGTGATTACAGTCGTGACAAATGGTCGCCACAGCAGTTTTGCGGTACGTTTTATATGTTGCTCATTCTGGACATTTTTCGCTACCCGATTTCCTGTCCGAAACAGCTACGACTGCAATGTCACTTCACCCATGAATTCCTTCATGAGTTGCACGCGCGTGTTAGCACACCAAGTCGTTACACGTCTGAAAAATAAATACGATTTTAAGGCTAGCTTATTTAATGGGCAGAAAATAAAAGTTGTCATGACTGTTATTGACTGTCTTCGTCAGGACAAAACATGCACAAGCGGTTAGACATTGCTTAAATAGGTTTGGTACGTGACGTCATAATCGGTACAAGCACGCCACGATGCCGTTGTCGGTGAATCAGATACGTCCAGGTGGTGATATCATTCTTCTTTGGTCCCTGTCCGTTTTGAAGCAAGATTCCTGGGCAAGGTGAGTGCTCCTTTGGACTTTGCTGAAAAAAAAAAAAAAAGGAAACAAACGAAATGAAAGGAAGAGTGTAGCTCATTTAGGCGGCCAGATTTCTTATCGTTGAAAGTGCTCCAAGATCTCGTCAATAGTTGACTGGAATTTGTAAATGAGATAAGATTCGTGATGTTCCCTGCACCGATCTAATCGAAAATTTGCCTGCATAATGAAAAGTGACCTGGTTGTTTGAAATGGCGAAAGACCGGGAGGTTTGGCTTATTTGTATGGTCGGACCAGTGGTTGTTGAAGCTGATCCGAAATGATGTTTTGGTCTGACCTACGTACTGTGCTTGGCACATGTTGCACTCAATGACAGAAATGACGTTAGATGAATTGCAGTCAAAGTCACTATGAATTTTGAGAAAAAAAAATAGAATTAGTGCTTTCAAGTGTGCTTTGGATTAATTTGCATATTTGACACCTGCGACCATCCCTCAGGTGGCAGCCGGTTCCTGGATGTACTGGTTGGCTAAGCATAGTGCTAACTAGAATATCGTGCAGGTTGCGCGCGCGCCTGCAGGTTACCTGTGGTGGCTGAGGGAAAATTAGTCCCATGTGCGTTTGTCCCATGCGCATGGTATCTGTTTGGCAGTATCTGTTTCTCTGCGTGCACCCATAGAAGCCATCTTAATCTGTAATGTTTAATTTCAAGTACGTCTAGTGTCATTTACTTATTCCTTTAATGGCTTTTCCCCCTCATTATATATATATATATATATATATATATATATAGTATATGTTTGTAACTCAAACGTCCCATGCCAGTACTGGCATGGCGACGTTTGAGTTACAAACATATGCTATACGTGCAGCCAAAGAGCTCTGGCTATTTTTTCCTTATATATATATATATATATATAAAGAGGGGGGCTTTCCCCCCTCTTTATAATTCACTGGCTTGCACTGTGGCATTGTGGAGTGCTCGGTCACCCTCCCAGGTGTATATCGCTCGCTGAGTGACCCCTGGTTTGCCAATCCCGAACGATGCGCAGCTACCCAGGGCCGACGAGCCGCAAACACGGCGAAACACGTGTCCTCTGGTGCTGTCGCATCGTTCAATGAGTATCTATATATATATATATATATATATATATAATAAAATTTTTCAGTTTTTGATAAACCCCTTTTTTGTTACTTCCCCTACTTTCGTCTTCTACTACTAAATACTAAATACAAATACTAAATCAATGTCAGCCACCTCCATCTAGTCTTCTAGTTACGTTAGATGTTTCTTCCCTGTATTATTCCCTACGATGATGGCATAGCTGCAGCCGAGGCGGCTTTTTCAAAGTACTCTGATTCTTCTTGTGATCCATCTGTCGTATCTACTCTACTAGAACTGATCCTAAAGAACAACAACTTTGAATTTAACGATGGCCACTATTTACAAGTCAACGGCCCCGCTATGGGCACTAAAATGGCACCAAACTATGCAAATCTATTCATGGGTTCACTAGAAGAAGCATTCTTGAGCACGCGTGAGGACAAACCCACTTTACACAAGCGCTACCTTGATGACTTATTTATGATCGACCACATTCGGAAGACATCCTATTGGAATTTATACGCGATTTCAATGAGTTCCACACTTCAATCAACTTCACTCACACCTATTCTCCCGTCACTGTTAGCTTTCTTGATGTTCAAATTAAGCTAACCAATGGAGTTTTAACATCTGATCTGTTCCGTAAACCCACAGACTCTCAGCTGTACTTGTCATTCCATAGTTGTCATCCTCGCCACACGAAACTGGCCGTTCCCAACAGTCAAGCTCTTCGGTATAGGAGAATCTGCTCGAATGACGACGATCTGGACAGAAATTTAGAACAGCTGCAACAAACCTTTGTCGGTCGTCAGTATCCACCCGATCTAGTTCAAGATGCTCTCAACAGAGCTCGCAAGGCAAACCATCTAAGCTTACTCGAGAAAAGACAAAACAAATCACAAAGTAATGCTGTGAACTTAACTGTAACATTCGCCGGAAATATCCCAAACATTAACAAAATACTTAGCCGCCACCACAGTATCCTTCTCCAGTCAGAACGCACGAAAAAAATATTTCCTAATCCACCACGTGTCGCTTACAGACGTACACGTAACTTACAAGATATCTTGGTCCGCTCTAAAGTAGGCGAACCCACTAGCCCTCCGGCGGGCTGTCATCCAAGTAATGACAGGAGATGCAGAGACAGATTTGCAAGTTAATGCAGACCGCACAAACGGTCAGAAGTACGAATTCCAACTTTACTGTCAAGATCAACGCAGACGTAGACTGTAACTCATGCAACGTTATCTATGTAATCCAATGCAACACATGCCGGGCCCAATACGTGGGTCAGACAAAAACTTCTTTCCGAATTAGATTCAACAATCATCGTCCTAATCTTCCAATCTCACGCCATTTCAAACAATCAGAACATTCAATCAACGAAGCCTCAGTTTTTATTCTCCAGTCGAACTTTATCTCCGACCGCTCCCGGGAATAACGGGAATCCTACCTAATTTATAAATTCCGATCGGCCATTAACGAGGACCCTGGCATGCTGTCAACAATAAGAAGTTTAACAACCTAGATAAGACCCTGTTGCCTTTTCTCGTTTCAGCCGGATTTAAATCCCCAATGACCCACAAGGACGATGACCCCACTCCTGGACCTAACACAATAGCACTCTGGAATTTCCCCAATTGACAACCGCCAGGTGGCGGGAATTTCCCCCAACCGACCACGTCATTCTCAAGTCCTTTATCAGCCTCGTTGCCACATTTAGCTCTTTCGTCCTGAAGAAGTCGGAGCTTCTGCCGTAACGTAGACATCCTCCCTCACTTTTATAGTTTTTATGTTTTAATAAGCCCCTTTTTTGTTACTTTCCCTACTTTCGTCTTCTGTCTCCCATTTATTTCAACTATAATTACGTAGCCGTCCGATCACCTCCAACTTTTACAATTTGATCGTGCACTCCCAGCCAAGGACAGTTGTTTCGCTCAACTTGGAGCTCGTCAGCCCTGCGTAGGGAAGTGACAAGATCTTGGATCGGCGCTAACAGTGCGTCTTGGCGAGACGTCAATGTTCCACGGTGACGGCGCCACCTGTGGAGGCCGCAGTGCAAGCCAGCAAGTACATATACAAAGTGAAAATAGCCGAAGCTCTGTAGCTGCACGTTGAGCATACGTTTACAATTTGATCGTGCACTCCCAGCCAAGGATAGCTGTTTCGCTCTACTTGGAGATTGTCAACCCTGGCGTAGGGAAGTGACACGATCTTGGGTCGGCACTAACAGTGCGTCTCGGCGAGACGTCAATGTTCCACGGTGACAGCGCCACCTGTGGAGGCCTGTAGGCACCTGTAGTGTCCCTTTAAGCGATATCGACTTCTGCAACAATAACCAAAATTTTATAAACTTGGAAAGTTGAACTAGCGAAATTTTTGCCATAATATCGGTATATATGAAACCAAAATTTGATCAGAGTCGAAGAAAATGCCAATCAAACGCCAAGGGCGGCTTCAGAGGAACCAAAAAACAGAGAACTCCAGCACCGAGCGATCGAGAGAGTCACGGGAGCGCCAAAGATGATTAGCGTCGGAGTCAAATTCGACTGCCGGCGCGCACTGCGACCCTTACCCTCTCGAATGAGCGAATAAAGACTTTCACTAAAATTCTGCAAACGAGAAAAGGAATCGGAGGTCCTGACGTTTTCATGTAAAACACTACGACTCGGACGCAAATAAGCCCGCCTGAAATTTTCTCGTGGTCTACAGACATCTTCCCTTGTGGTATCGGGCATGAGATAGATGTGATGTACAACGAACATATTATGTTAATAATATTATATTCAATGATAATATACTATGCACGGACAAACGATGTCAGTAAAGATGAAAGTATTGAATGCTGTCGGGCATGAATCCGATGAAGCAATAATAATGCGTTTTTATAATTCCGGCAGTGAAACGGTTGAAGGACAAAATGCGGCCAAGGAATCCATGCGGCCTTGTTGATAGTCACCCCTGGTGCATCCGGCTGTTAAAGAGAGAATTGCAAATTAATTCAGGAATGCGCCATGTAAGTCAAGTTCTTCGTGAAGTGCACTTGTGTAGGTCACTTAAAACAGAAACTTGGGAAAGTTGGTGATACATACCATAGGGAAGAAGTGCAGTGGAGGGCAGACATGAAGGAAACAAGCACATTTGCACAAGTAAAATGTGTGTGTTTCCTCGATGCTTATCTTCCGTTGCACTTGCTCCCTACAGGATGTGCACGTCATTTTACGTAGCTGCGTGTCTACGCAAGATTTGCACTGATTTTCGTGAACCTGTGGCCGGTTTTACAACACATTTGCCTAATGAACAAATGACGCTTCAAGGAGAGGTCAGTGTCGCGAATCCCTGGGCTTCCACAATGTCCCAACGATATTAATCTTGAAGGAGAATATTCTAAAGAATTCGGCAATGAGGTGCACAGGTAGGAACGTAGATCACGGTAACGGACCCCTTATGTGGGCAAAACAATCCTTTCTAGCGCTACGATATAGGGATATGGTAGCAAGCTTATATGCTTGTTACTATGGTAGCCATGCCATATTCCGCGGAATCAGGATAAATAAATGCTGCCAGTAGCTCATACCACACCGCCATGTTTCGTATTGCAAAGATTTCTCCACTATTCTCTAATTATTTCGTTGGAGACTTAAAACAGATGGCATGAATGCGCAAGTCTGGTGAGAAACGCCGATGTACGCTAAATCTTACTGTAGCACAAGTCAGTTGATGAGAGGTCAAAACGTCGCTTGAAGGTAATGACAGCTGACATGGAAATGATAACCACCGTTTCTTTTGTTTGTTTATTTGTTTTGTTTTGTGTTTGTCGTCTGGAGAGGTCATGTGATTAACACCCGAACTAACATGACATGATGAGGATCCTACCTTGCAATTGGTCCGACCTTCCCTTGCAATGCGCTAGTGTAGGCAAACATTGGACGCGAGCAGTCCGTATAATTATCCATTAGGTCGTTCTCGAATCCATAGAGAACGATGAAGGAATCGACACTTTCATCTAGCAGGTACGACATGATCTTCTCTCCCTAGGAGATTAAGAAATCAAGGTGACATATTTGTGTCTTTACAGCACTCAATCACCATCCGTAGAGCGCATCGGGTGTGTGATGCGAGAACCCGTTACCATTGACGTTCAACAGAGTTCCGGCAGCCAGTAAAAGGTGACCAGGCTACCAATCTTAACGCGCGTTAAATGCTTAACTTGCTTAAATGCTTAATCACTTCGGCCTTTGATTCGCAACGAATCCTCGCGCAAGCCTATCAAAGCGGCCTTGGAGCGCGCGAACTTTGAATATGACGATAGAGATTCGCGATACGCTCCCACCGCGGTGCACCTCAAGTGAGAGTTTGCAGTTGTGCCATCCATTTCAAAAGCGCACAAGGAATAGGGTCAGGTCAGGAATCATCCTCATTCTGAAGAGGGCGCTGTTGTGCTAATTGATGAAATGTTCGTTCGTCCGATATATCGGCTGCTCTCGGCATGGGGGTTTTTCCTTGATCTACCCCCGCTGCATCCCAATGAAATCTTCGGCATAAAAGTAACACGTAATTTTAACAGTAGCGCCTCGTAAAAATATAAAAATATCGACAGTGCGAGATCACGTTCAGGATGGCGATGGCCGAACATCAACCAGTTTAATCTGCTCCCGTTTGATGAATGTACGCTTGTACGCAGATATTATTAGGGGTGTCGCTAAGGGGCCGTCGTAGCGCTTAATGCCCACCCACATGGTGCGTATTTCGCTCCGCCAGTGAAGCAATGCGTGTGAAACGCGGTGCCTGAACGCGCAGAGCAGACCAGGTGTCCGCGCAAAGATGCGGCGTTGCGTGAGCGCGAGAAACTGCCAGCTGCATTGCAATACCAGCTGTTCGCCTAAATCCCCGTTGTGTGGCATGAAATTCGGAACCCTCATGCCGTGCTGGTTCGCGCACGGAAAACAAATCAACAAATCATGTGCGTGACATTTTTCGCTGGGCGTAGCCGCGTTTACATAATACGACACTAGCGTATCATACTCCAGTGTCGATCCAATCCGCCCATGCAAACGGTTATTTCCCTAGGACAGCGTATCGTATTCAATCCGCTTAACAGAGGTGGATCGAGACGGTGGATGCGCATTCAGATTGTGCATGTAAACAGTCGATGCGCATCGAGGAAAGACGAGAGGATTATGGAGAGGGGCGTTCGGGTGCGGGCTAGTTGCGTCGTCTGCTATTCCTAGTCGGGATCACAAAATGGCGATATTAGGGAGTTCCCAGCCATGCTCCGTTTTGGATATGTAGGTTAGTCTACACTGACAGAAGCAGCAGGGCTTGCGGCAAATAGAGTTCATTCTCCCAGAGTTCAGCCATGAAGCCAGCGTTCATTCTGAAGTAAGCTTGAAAACGGGACTTAGCTACTGTGTTTTCGACATCTTGACGTTCGGTGTGAAGGTAGCGGGACACCAGAAGCGGCCGTATTTGCGGCAGTGCGGCTGATTGCGGCGGAAGTGCGAATGCGAGTGCGGTGCAGTGCGGTGGGAATTTTCTGATATGACACGGCGTGGCGTCATCTCCAGTCTGGACTCGATGCGCATCCATGTAAGCAGTGGCCTACCGCCTTCTCTCCGGTTTCGACTTGATTCGATACGCTTGTGTCGTATTATGTAAACACAGCTCGTAACACGGAACGTGTTGTGCGCTGCAGTACGCACCATGTGGGTCGGCCTTTATGTTCGAAACATACAATGCTGTAATACGTACTCGAGCGAGCCACGCACTTACAGGGGCCCAAAAATGCAAAACGTGCTCTTCGCAGAATGAAATATGCCGCTACCGCCAATATCACGCGAAAATGACTGCACTAATCGTGCCCTTTTTCACGCATCACCAAGCACAAGAATTGCCGCCCATTTTAATCCAAGTGTCATTTGAAATAGCCTGCGCTCCGTTACTGAAGTTGTGCCATGTTTTATGCTGACCATGCGCAATGCGCCCGAGATATCGGGAGTTGGAGCGATAGTATAGCAGGTAGGTCCACTGACCCTGTCGTCTGCTACGGAATACCTTGTGACTCCGTCAGAATATTCCACGCTGTTAGCACAGCACGAAAAGGCATGACGCATGTAAATGACGACACCATTGGTCCTGTCGTTTGCTAAAGAGTATCTCGTCACTGAGCTGCAGAATATTCCCCATGGTTAGAAGAGTACGAAAAGGCATGACGCATAGAGCGGACGACACCATTCGTTCTGTCATCTGCTACGGAATGTCTTGCGACCCAGCTACATATTCCCTAGCAGACGACATGACCAATGGTGCCGTCTGCCATACTTCCGCTTCAAATCCCCATACCTCGGCGCCGTGCGGATGCTCAACATATGACGCAACAGAACTTCAGTCCAGTTAGCCGCTTTTTACATTTCCTTTCACTACATGTGTGTATAATATTCCGCGGGCATGTCCCTGGCGTGAATACACTGTTATGGTTCTTAAAAACGTGGATTAATTCTGGTGCTCCCAGGATTACGCTGAATACTGCCTGGACAATTCCAGGTGGCACCCGGATTAAACTGAAAGGCGCCGGGACTATTTCAGGTGGCACCTGGATTAAAATGAGCGGGAAAACCAGAAGGATTCACCTTAGGGATGACAGGCACGCAGGGCAAGCTCTCAATTTATTCATATTTTGGTGATCACAGCTCGCATTAACATCCGCAAAAACAGGAGAGGAAGGCTTACATAGCTTTTTTCTTTCTTTTCTTTTTTTCGACAGCTGTCACGTGACAGTACAGTACTGCGTACCCCAAAGGCTCATAGAGCGCAACATGGGGGAGTGGGACGATAGAGGCATGTCAGCAACACAAAGGCGATGAAAAAAAAGTACAAAACACTACAGTCACATTGCCTGGCTGGCACCAAAAGTAAACCATATAATACAAAAAAAAACATAATAGTACATTATAAAACGAGTACAGACATCAAACGGAAGTTATCGTAGTCAACGAACTCAGCTAGGTCAGAGGGAAGGTCGTTCCAGTCAATTGCGGTTCGATAAAAAAATGATTTCGCAAAGGTGTCTGTTCGACATTCAAAACGATTTACTTTGCATTGATGGTCGAAACGTGGGAATATAAGTGTAGGGCGGGTAAGCGGAGAAAGGGTAGGTGGGATACCGTGCACGGATCTGTGAATAAGTGATAACCTGGCGACTGTTCCGCGACTGTTCAGGCTATGGAGCTCAAGTCGCTGTTTAATTGCCGTTACCGAAGAACTTCGCGAGTAGTCGCTGATAATGAAACAAGCTGTTCTGTTCTGGACAGCCTCTAAAGCAGAGCACAAGTAGCGCTGAGGGGGATCCCAGATAGCTGAAGCATACTCCAATTTGGGTCTAACTAGAGAAACGTATGCTAATTTTCGGATACCTTGAGGGGCCGACTTAACGTGACGTCAAATGTACCCCAGGGGGCGATTAGCATTCTTAATTATTGATTCGATGTGCTTGTTCCAAGTTAAAAGATGAATACCGAGATATTTGTAAGAGTCGACCCTGACAAGAACGTAGCTGTCAAGCGAATACGGAAATGAAAACATTTGGTTAGGGCTGTAACGAAGAAAAGAAATGAGGTTACATTTATCAAGATTAAGAATTAAGCATGTTCCAAGTCAGGCACCAGGAGTGAATTAGAGAAATGTCATATTGTAATGCAATCTGGTCAACAGGTGAAGATATTTTCCTATAGATTACACAGTCATCGGCGAAAAGACGTATAGTGGAGGAAATGTTCTTAGGGAGATCATTGATGAAGATTAGGAAAAGAAGGGGACCAAGTACCGAACCCTGGGGGATACCAGACGTCAGAGCAAAAGAGGAAAGAAGGACAGTCGTTGCACATTAGAAATGAGGAACGGTTAGTGAGACACTCGCGGATCCAGTTGTAAGACTTGGGGTCAATATGTCTCGCGCGGAGCTTTTCGAGAAGGTAATGGTGAGGTACCTTGTCGAAGGCCTTGCGAAAATTGCGTCAGTTTGTGAGCGGTTATCCGCATTCATGAACAGGTCGTGAAGAAAGCATGCAAGCTGGGTCTCGCAAGACCATTGTCTACGAAAACCATGTTGTAGCGAGTAAAAAAAGTTGCTCTCCTCTAAAAACTGCGCAACGTGAGAGTAAATAGTGTGCTCCAATAATTTACAACAGACACTAGTCACCGAGATCGGCCGGTAGCTACTGCCAACTAAGCGGTCGCCTGACTTAAAGACTGGAACAATCTTCCCTACACTCTAAATCGTTTCACACCTTTAAAGGTGTAAAATAGGTGTATTAACAAAGATCACACCCCTTTCACACCCTAATACTTTGTTTTTTGAAGTTCCTGAGGGTGTAACAATGGTGTACAACACCATCAGGTGAAATATGGTGGTAGTGTGTCGCCAGGGTGTAGAAAGGGAGTATGTTTGTTTTCGTTCACATGAACAAAAGTAAATATACAGTCAACCCTCGATTTATGAACCTTCGATTTATGAATTCCCTCGTTTTATGAACAGGAGCACGAGGAACCAAACTTTTTACATGCATTTTCCCCTCGTTTTATGAACCTCGATATCCGAATAATGAATGGAATTTCTGGGAACCAACTAGGAGTTGCCCAGCGTTTTTGCCCTCAATTTATGAACGGGTGGTCCCGAGGTCAACAGAAATGTTCAAAGGGATTATTCCGTGGTCTTATGAATGATGCCGGAACGGACGAATCTTTTTCCAGGTATTGCACCCAGGGTTTTTAACCCCTCGAAATCCGGGTTTTCCGGGGACGCATTAGGGACGACCAAGTGTATAGCAGAAGGCCTGGTCGAAAGCAAAATTACACAATATATTGCATTATAAACACAATCTCAACTCGCAAATACTGTTTCGCCACCCGATAGTACTGACTTAACGGAATTTTCGATTTATAAATCCCTCGATTTATTAACGATATTTCTGGGAACCGAGGGTGTTCATAAATCGAGGGTTGACTGTATACAACAACAGGGAACAGGAAGTTACGTTACAAAAGTGCATGCCCTGGATCTACAACACGTCTACCATCTGGTAATGCATGCAGATTTAGAAGATCTGTTGAGATAGTGCTTAAATTTCTCAAAACACGTTGATGCTCATTGCAAGACAGAACAAATACATGATAGTGCTCATCATACTCAACTGTAGTTAATGTTTGTATGAGAAAAATGGTATCAGAGTTAATAACATGTATGCCTGCAGTCTCAATGAACACGGGTAAGTCCTCCTCGGAAGATTCTTTGGCAAGCCGACAGCAAATGTGTTATCATTATCAACTGCACTTTTCACATAGACTATAGATTCTGCGTGAATATCATGGTCATGAATGTAACTCTGAATCGCTTCTGGGGCATGTTGAAGTAGTATCTCTTTGGAACTATCAGTAGATGTGGCATTTCTCATGAAGGGCTGCGACCACACATACATTTGATAAAATTGATGCCTTCTTGCTAATGAAAGGGTTATGTTCTTAAAATGTCATTTTTTTAGCAACATCTTTAAAATGCTGGTGTTTCCCTTCGAAACGCGTACAACCATACAGATAGGAAAGGACCAAACAACCTGATGAGTCGCGGATAATGGACAACGTAATGCATTTTACAAGGGTTAGATATTTGTGGGTAACAACACTGCAAAGCCTTGAAGAAGCGAATAAATGCAGCGTTCTAAGTAATGAACACGCATATGGGGGAGGTGCCTGCTCATGAGAAGGTCTACAGTTTCACGAAAAGCTATACAGGGTGTCCCAGAAAACGTGTCATTGAATTATAATAAAAAAACTACGCCACCTAGAATCATGCGGTCAACAGCATTTGTTCTTATTGGGTTTTTGCCACCTCCTAATGTGAATGTCATGTACTCCAAGTTTAATTATGTAAATATTTGCGAACTGAACTCGGAAATTTGCCAAGTAAAGGTCACTTTTTTACCCCACCAATATGAAGAGCGTGCCGAATTCACTCATATTCATGATAATTCACAGTGATACTCACGAGCTATCCCATCGGAAAAAATAGCCGAATATCATGCTTTTGGGAGCACCGGACCATAGCGCGCGATGACTTTTTGAGCGCAATCGCTCGCAGTGCGACGAAAGGAGGTTCCGAAGCCAGCCCACAGAGTGATAGTAGAAAGAGTAACAGTTTCTAAAATTGGGAGAGGGAAGTATTATCCCAGCGAAAGTCGGACGTGATAAGCCGTGCCTGTTTTATCTCCTTCTGCGATGTCGGGGAGGGCTGGGTTTCCAACCTCCTTTCGTCGGACTGACAAAGATTGCGCTGAAAAATTCATCGTGCGCTATTCTGTGCGACCTCCGTAGAGCATGATGTTCGGCTATTTTTTCCGATGGGATAGCTTCTGATTATCCCTGTCAATTATCATTAATTTGACTAAATTAAACACGCTCTTCAGATTGGTGGGGTAAAAAAGTGACCTTGACTAGGCAAATTTCTGACTTAAGCTCGCAAAAATTTACATAATTAAATTTACGTTACACGACATTCACACGAGCAGGTGGCAAAAACCCAGTAAGAACAAATGCAATTGACCGCATGACTCTAGGTGGTGTAGTTTTTTAAATATAATTCAATGACACGTTTTCTGGGACACCCTGTATACAGCTGCCATGCTTCATTGCCATGCACAGCTGCCACGCCATACATGATTGTCTCTATGTCGGCTGTGCATGTTTACACATATATTTAATCACCTTGATGTGCATACATATATGGACCTCAATGTGATTATACGCAATATGGTGGTAATTGTGAAAACACAGTTACCAGCATATTGCCAGAAACCCAACAGTTTTATTCGGCATTACACCCTTTACACCCCAATTGCCATGAGGGTGTTAAAATACGCCTTAAAAGGTGTGCGCCATGAACATTTTGATTTACACCCTTTAAGGTGTAAAACGATTTAGAGTGTACTTTCCAATCATTCGGCAGCTCAGACTCCTGTATGGATTGGGAGAATATGTAGGAAAGGAAGACACTCGAAATTTCCTTTGTCATGCGTATAACTTTAGTATTGACGTCATGAGGCCCCGAACTCGTGGATGGCTTCAAATATTCAACTTACAAATGCCCGGGGCACTGATGCTGCCTAGGTCTGCACAAAAATGAAGGGAAGTATACTGGCAACGGTCTTCGTGACTAGTAGCGAAAACCGATTCAAAATATGTTGCGAATAAGGAAGTGGCCATGTTAGAAGATACCGGGTTCCCACTGGAGTCAGCTATACGGATTATGTTACCTTTTCGGGGGGATATCCCCTGCCAGAACCTTCTTGGGTTATTAATTAGCAGAGAGGGTAAGTCACGACTGAAATATTCTTGGCTTTCCTCAGCGCAGATTTAATATGTTTATTTTTATTTTTTAATTTTAATCCCTTCAGGAATTGGGACAGTTGGAGCTCTTAGCCCTCCTAAATAGTCGCTGTTTCTTATTACGCAGTACCCTGACTTCATTAAACCAGGCCGATGGATGGCGTCTTATACGTAATATAGGAACATGTAATTTGTTAAGGAGGTTGAGGGTGTCACCAAAAAGGCACCAGTTATCGTTAACAGACCTCTCATAGAAGCCCAAAACAAAAGCATAATCGGACATACGTAAACCATCGTTAATCGCGTCAAAGTTTTCGCGTTTATAATCTCTGATTACTTTCGTTGAAGTGCCCCTATGATGGGTAGGAGCGCTCGACTTTAACGAGAAATGTATGACCTTGTGGTCACTCAACCCATCAAAAACAGAAAGGGATGACACTCATCAGGATGCGAAGAAAAAACTAAATCAAGTACAGCTTCCGAAGAACACGTAATTCGCGTAGCAACAGACACAAGTTGCTCTAAGTTGAACGTTAGGGACAGGTCAACCAATGCGGCACCATTAGCAGATGAGCGAGCTCTCACACTGGTCCAATCTACATGAGAATAATTGAGGTAACCGAGCAGAATTAAGTGATGACATGAAAACTTGCTGACAATATACGATAAGGAATCGTGTAGGGACTGTACAAAGGAGTCAGGGGTACCAGGTGGTCTGTAGCACACTCCAATAAGAAGATTAGGATACACACAAGGACACCCATACAGATTCAATCTCAACGCTAACTTCAATATGGGTGGGAGACAGTGTTTTTTTTTTATTTTTTTTTACTGCAGTTAGTACACCACCTCCTCTCCTTCCCTCTATATCACATCTGAATATATGGTAATCGGCGAAACATGGGTTAAGCTCATCATTACAGACATCAGACGATAACCACGTCTCAGTTCAAATAACAATGTCCGTGGAGCAGTTATACAATAGACTACACATTTCAAGTTTGGGCATGACGCTCCTAATGTTCGTATAGAGCACAGAGAGCGATGGCACTGTTTCAGTGATGACAAGAGGTGGAACAATATGAACATTATTTAGCTACGATGGAGTTTCCTTAACACAAAATTCTTCCGGGTTATAATAGTAGCTCTTGGATCCGATGACTAGCTTGTCGTACCTCAGTTTGAATGGAACAGCCTGGCTTCTGCCAAACTAGACCAGTTTCTGTCGTGCGAGTCGAGTAGCGGCAGAAAAATTATTGGAAATTCTTAGGTTCGTTCCCTTAAGGACATGACTGGACACGAGTACCTTGTCTTTGAGTTTAAAAGAACAAAACTTTGCAACAATGGGGCGGACCTTATTGGCATAAGAACCTATGCGATGTACACGTTCAGAATCCGACGGTGAACACTGAGAACGTAGTTTAGTGCTACATAGATCGATGACCTTCATTTCGGACTGAGACCATGTTTCTCCAGCTACGTCAGATAGCCCATAAAAAATAAGGTTAGATCTTCGAGAACGATCCTCAAAGTCATTCAACCGGAACTCAAGGTCCCTCAGGCGTGTTGAGGTGGCGCTGTTGGATAGCCGAATCTGAGAAATGTCCATTTGAATACTGTTCAGAATGTCTGATTGAGTGCTCTTAACCTCTGACAAGTCTTTCTCAACCGAGTTCAGTTTAGAGGATAGGGAAGATAGGGCTTCATCGGTGGATTGCTGTCTCTGTTGGAGTGCCTTCACAACTGACAGTAATGTGGTTACATTGATATCTAGTCTAGACAGTATTTCCAACGACGTGGCTAGCTGTTCTTCCTAAGCCTTTGCCATCGGGCCAGGATTTGTTTCGACATCACCAGATAATAGAATCGCTAGCAACTTGTGGGCAAATTGTTGACATGACATACAAATACAAACAAGCCGTGGAGAAGGCAGCAGCAGTGTCAGACATGGATCACCACTACTATAGGAGTTATCACCAGCATTACTAACCTGTAATGCAATGAAGAACGGATGAGACATACTGCCGGAACCGCTGCTGGCGTTCCCACTGAAGTCGAAGTCGTGAAGACACGATTTTAAAGGATCATGTGATGACGTAATCAGAAAGCGGAAGCACGGAGCTTGGAAGGGAATGCCGGTGAAGATAGTGCCCTCGTCGGGGACGATATGAGGACACTTGAGGCGGACTAGTAATTAGTATTTAATCTGTTTGAGCGATGACGGAAACGCTTGAACAATTTGGTACAGCCAAAATATTTGCGCCCATTCTTCGCCACTCCCTTTCCATCGTCTGACCCCAACAGCCATGGTTTGTATCCAGCGTTAAAAGTTGTGTAACGAAAAGTGAACACCGTTTCCTCTTACGGCGTTGTGCCCAAAAGGTTTCCCTTCGAGCACACTCGCATTGTTACCTCGTTTGTGGTGCAATCTTCCGGCGTGTACAAACCGTCCATTTTTGAGAACGCTGGGCCTTCTATCATGGAATGCTATGGGACAATTCCCAAAACAGCATCAAACGGGCCGGTGTGTTCAACGATTGTTTGTTCTTAATGGTTGGTGCTACGACACATACCACCATTGTTATGCTTCTTTGCTTGCCTTGCTTCTTTGTGACATGTCACAAAGAAGCATGGCGAATACGGCAAGGTAGCTCATGTGAACAGTGATCGCATGGAGGCATTATCCTAAGCTTTGAATGACATGGCAAATTGTGTTTGGGGAAACAATTATTCAAAAGAGATTGATAGCAAGCTGTCCAATGCACGATTCAGCTATCATGTATCTGAGGCATACCGAAAACAAAAGGTACTGAAGACTATCGTAGATTTATTTTGGTACAAGCTTTCGTGCACGAGGCTGTACACTCATCAGTACATAAGAAAGTGAAGCCCCGTACAGCTCGAAAGCTTACATCAGAATAAATCTACGATCGTCTTCAGTGCTCTTGCGTTTGTGTTCTTCATCTATGGACTTGATTGCCCTTCTACGTATTGTCTGAGGCATCTAATACCCTAGTCACACGGCAAACTTAATGCAGTGAACGGGATCACATTTACTCCACTTGCTAACCAACCATCATCCGAATAACATCGTTCTCTCCCCTGACATGTTGAAAACAGGTGGCGTACTCGTTTTTTGGTACATTTCTTTTCTCTTTTTTTTTTTTGCTATAGTCGTGACGATGCCCACTTGAGTGCGGCCAACAATGGCAAGCTACCTCGACCCCCCCCCCTTTGTTACAATTATGTTATGCATAATTGCCAAAAAAAGGCGTACGCCTCCTGTTTTAAACAAATGAGCGGAGAGAACGATGTCATTCGACATTATGGTTGGTTAGGAGGTGAAATAAATGTCATTCCGTTCAGTGCATTAAATATTGCAACGAATCATCTTCGAGAAACTTCCAGGGCAGGCACGAAACAGTACATCTCATCCCGGCGCGTGCTGAAGAAGCAGCAAGAAGCTTCCAGACACATCGCCTGCTCTCTGGCAAACGCACATGCTGTTTCTAGACTTTTCGGCGCGACGCTTAAATGCTTGTGCGCTCCAGGCTGGAGCATTCATTCTTTCGACTCCGTTGTGTTCAGAGAGCTATCATTTCTTGTGCTTTTGCAACCAAGTAGTTTAATAAACCGTTTGCTGTTTATTCGACGACTCGCCGGCCCATTTCGCTTCGTGACATTTCTGGTGGAGGTGCGGGGCAACCCTTGTTCAACGGCATGGATGACCAACTGCGACGAAGCAGAAGACAGCTTGGCCTGCCTGCACAATTTGGTCCATTAGTACCCCCTAAACGCAAGAAGAAGATGACTGCGCAGACCAACACCCCAGTGGCGCAACCTGTTGCCACCCCCATAGCCCCTGCACGGTCGCCAAAGGCATTCAGCGGGGAGTATTACCACGACGTGGACGATTGGGTCGACCTCTACGAGCGGATCGCCAGGTTCAACAACTGGAGTGACGACCAGAAGCTCGTCAACGTCTATTTCTCCCTGGAAGGCACCGCGAAGACGTGGTTCGAGAACCGGGAGACTTCGCTCGCGTCCTGGGACGTCTTCAAAAGCAAACTCCGCGAGGCGTTCGCTTTTCAACAACGAGCTGAACGCGCTGAACATCTGCTCCAGAGACGGATCCAGCTGCCAAACGAAAGCGTTACTGGCTTCGTCGAAGATGTGTTGTGGCTCTTCCGGCGAGCTGACCCTAAAGCATCCTAGGAGAAGGTGGTTCAGCGACTCATTAGGGGCGTAAAAGAAGAAATTTTTCGCGCCCTGTTCCGGAATCCACCCGCCACGACCCACTGCCACGACCGACGCTTTTCTGGACGAAGCCGTCCGCATTGAGAGGGCCCTGCTCTCTCGCGCTACCGTCGACCAACGACACCAGAGCTACGAGGCTCCACGACCGCTGGCCTCAACGTCGGATCGCTCAGACAGCTGATTCGAGAGGCGGTACGCGAAGAAGTACGAGCTCTCCTCTGTCATGAGAAGGCCCAAGACCTTTTGTTTTCGATCGGTGCGATCATCAAGGACGAGGTTCAGAAGGCAATCCAGACGTCCTCAACCGTCAACCCCGACGCCGAAGTACCGAGACCAACCTACGCCGCCTCTCTGAGACAGGTGCCACCTACTCGTTAGCCGTACTACGGAAACCGTTGGAAACCTACTCCGAGCGTCCCGCCACGCTCTCCGCCGTTTCTCAAAACGGACGTTTGGCGGACTCCCGACTTCAGACCGCTCTGCTACCATTGTGGAGAGGCCAACCACATCTATCGCCGATGTCCCTACCGACGCCTTGGCCTTCCCGGATTTTTACCTGATGCCCCCTGCCCTCAGCGCGGTAGTCGCCCCGCCGCAATCATGCTTTCTACTGGCTCACGACGCGACCTGTCCCCGAGCGTCCCCCACCGCAGCAGGTCGCCAAGAGCACGTTCACCGTCACCGTCAAGACGACCTGTGTGGCGCAGCCCTAACCGGGAAAACTGAAAACTGCAGCTCCGGGAGGTGAAGCTGCGGACCGACGACAAGTTACAATTCCTCCAACTCGACGAACAGCAACGCAGCACCGCCACGAAAAATTACCAATAACCTGAAAATACTCATCGACGGCCATGAGATGATTGCGCTAATCGATACTGGAGCTGACGACTCCGTTATAAGTGGTACGTTGGCTAAGAAGCTTCGCAAGGTGCAAACGAAGTGGGATGAGCCTGGCATCAGGACTGCTGGTGGACACGTCGTAACACCGACTGGCCGATGCAATGCAGTCATACAAGTGCGTGACATCCAGTACGTCGTCAGCTTCGCCGTGCTGCAGAACTGCCCACGGGATGTAATACTCGGAATAGACTTTCTAGTCAAAAACGAAGCAGTCATCGACTTCACAAATGGAGTTATCTCTTTTAAAACACCTGAAACTACGGAAGACAAGTGGTGGGCACGAATGACACCAGAAAGGCGCGCAAACACGGACGTAACCGCCGTGACGAGTCAGCTCGTCAACCTGCCTCCCTTGTCGTCAGTCCCTGTGACCGCTACGTGGGACAGAGCACCAACTGGCTGTTTGTTGGCGGAAGGCAACACGCAACTTCTCCTCGAACGAGGAATTGGGATAGCAAGAGGAATTGTGCCCGTAAGAAACGGTATAGTCGAACTCCTGGTCACAAATTGTCGCCCGGAGCCACAACACCTTGCAAACGGCACGAAGATAGCTGTCATCGTAGACCAATACACCACCACAGATGTTTGCCTGATGGACACTGCTAGCATCGCGGTCACCGCGGAACACGAGGCCGGACATTTCGACCTAACTCAACTCAATACAACTCAAAAGCAAACCCTTCTCCAGATGCTCAACGACTTCTGTGACTGCTTCGCTGCATCGTCGAAAGTAAGACAAACGCCCATTGCGAAGCACCGCATCATCGTCGACGAAAACGTCCGTCCCATTCACCGCATGCCGTATCGGGTCTCCTGCAAAGAGCGGGAAACGATCGAAACGCAAGTAGAAGAGGTGCTAAGAGATGACATTATCCAGCCATCGACCAGTCCGTGGGCATCGCCGGTGGTACTAGTGAAGAAGGACGGAACACTCAGGGTTCTCCGTCGACTACCGGAAACTCAATGAGATAACGAAGAAGGACGTCTACCCGTCACCGCGCATCGACGCCATGCTCGATCGCCTTGAAAATGCAAATTTTTTCTCTTCCATGGACCTCAAGAAAGGGTACTGGCAAATCGAAGTCGACGAACGAGACCGAGAGAAGGCTGCCTACGTCACTCCTGATGGACTCTTCGAATTCAAGGTGCCTTTCGGCCTGTGCACAGCACCAGCGACGTTCCAGCGAGTTATGGATACAGTTCTTGCCGGGTTGAAGTGGTAAAGCTGCCTGGTGTACCTCGACGATGTTGTCGTCTTCCCAAAAACTTTCGAAGAACATGTTGAACGGCTGAAGCAAATCATCGAGGCTATCAGGAGTGCAGGGCTGACGTTGAATCCTCATAAGTGTCGATTCGGCTACGAGGAACTCAGATTTCTCGGCCATCTTGTTAGCAGCGACGGCGTACGCCCCCTACCTGACACGCTATGCCGAGACTAAGGCACTTCCACAGGGGACAGCAACAGAAGTGGCGGTGTTCTTCATCGAGAACATCGGACTACGTCATGGAGCTACGACGGCCTTAATCACCGATAGGGGAACGGCATTTACAAGCAGGCTAACACAAGAAATCCTTCGACTCAGCCACACCGCCCACCGCAGAACAACGGCGTACCATCCGCAGACGAACGGGCTCACCGAACGCCTAAACAAAACCCATGCCGACATGATTTCGATGTACGTCGACGTCGAGCACAAGACATGGGACGAAAATACTGCCTTACGTCACGTTCGCCTATAACACGGCTGTCCAGGAAACGACGGGATTCACACCGTTCCGCCTTGCACACGGCCATGACGCATCGACTATGCTGGACGCGATGCTGCCCCACGGACCCAGTGATGAGGAAAACGACGCTTTGGACTTCACACAGCGAGCAGAAGAAGCATGTCAGCTGGCCAGGCTACGCATTGGTCAACAGCAACGCGTCGATGAAAGAAGATACAATTTGCGCCGACGAGACGTACGCTTCAGTCCAGCCGACTTGGTACGGGTTTGGATGCCGATTCTACGACGGGGCCTTAGCGAGAAGCTACTCAAGCGCTACTTCGGTCCCTACAAAGTACTTCGACGCATTGGAGACCTGGATTACGAAGCGCTCCCTCTCGACGACCTCCGAGGGCGGAAATAGTTCACGTCGTTCGACTCAAGCCGTACTACAGCAGGTAGCAGTGAAGACTGGCCGGAAGGAGACAACATGACGAGAAAAAAAAAAAAAAAAAACGCATCGCGACGACGCCACGTCTATGGAGGGGGCAATGCCACGAATCATCTTCGAGAAACTTCCAGGGCAGGCACGAAACGGTACATCTCATCCCGGCGCGTGCTGAAGAAGAAGCAAGAAGCTTCCCGACACATCGCCTGCTCTCTGGCAAACGCACGTGCTGTTTCTAGACTTTTCGGCGCGACGCTGAAATGCTTGTGCGCTCCAAGCTGGAGCATTCATTCTTTGGACTCAGTTGTGTTCAGAGAGCTATCACTCTTGTGCTTTTGCTACCAAGTAGTTTAATAAACCGTTTGCTGTTTATTCGATGACTCGCCGGCCCATTTCGCTTCGTGACAATATGTCGTGTGGCTAGGGTATAACTCGCAATCTTCTACGTATGCATACAACTTTATGTAATGCATGGCAAGAGCAGTTGCTGGATTTTTAGTGTGTGCCGGAATTTTAGTGCGTGCCCTCTCTGCTGATCGGAGAAAACGTCACAAAGACAAGACCAATGAAGAAGCTCGCTTTGGCTCCCGGGAGCGCAGGCGTTTGCAAGTCCTGAGAAGTATGTGATCGGCTCGTGGAATGTCAGTTCTGGGTTAGCGTTGCACGGTTTCTACACATCTAGGAGGGTTGCACCGTGTTCCACGCGATAGGGTCGGGTCAGAGCTAACAATGGTAAACGAAAGTCAACGTATCTGCTGAGTACTTTTCACTTAGTGTATTGAAGCAGACGAGCTCGAAGACAATCGCACGCGCACCGCTCTTATTTGTGCGCCTGGCCTGCGTCACCGCGATGTTATCACCGTTCGAGCGTCATCAGCCGCAGGTGCAGAACGATTTTAACGCTGACTGATTTAACATAAAAGCTGTTTTCCGAAGGGAAACTTCGCCAAGTAAACTGTGAATGTCATACGCACATTTCCGGATGCAATAGTCCCCTTAAAGGGTCTCTGACCAGAACCTGGTCAATGTCTTTGTTTGTATGGATAACGAACCTACATGGTGCCTCCAAGTTACAACTGAAACGTTTCGTCTCTGCGGAGCCGCCAACTATTCCAAACAAGGAGCCGAAAAGCGGTTTCGATTTCTGCCCTCAACTCGTGCGATCAGCGCAAAACTCTAGATGTTATGCAGTGGTTTTCCCACGTGTATGACGTCAAACGCCCGCGACGTTCATGGGTGGAAAGTCTACACCGGAAGTTCGGGTGGTTTCCGCAACTTCCGTATTGCTGGGTGCTTTTTCAATATGGACGCGGAAGCACAGCGGAGTCGACAAGTCAGCTTTTCAGCTACCTTTCAGCAGCTGAGAGGCACCTGCTACGTGCAGCAGAGTTTGGAGGCCTTGCTTTTGAAATGTTGAGCCGCAAATCGACTTCAGCATGAAGAGGAAGTTCCAACGACAGACTGTTAGATGAGCTTTCAGCATCCATCACGATGAAGCACATGAACAGCTTGTGTAAATTTCATGTTTGACGGCGCCGTGTAAAAGGGCCGGAGTGGTTCATTGCATAATAATGCCGAAAGAAGTCGAGTGCTTATGTTGCAAGGAGCTGCTCTTAAAGTAGCATATTTAGAACTTCGAGGGCAGCACGAAACTAGCGCTCATATTCACAAGTAAGAAGCGTGCGTGTCTCATGCACAATCATGCTGGTTGGTTTCAATACAAAATAGTTTTTCTGAACTTTTCGTTATTGTTCGTCACTTATTCAGAAAGAGTGCAGCTGAATTAATACTCGGCGTCCTACTAGCTTCAGCTTTGTTCAAAGCTTGCGTGTCTCATACAGGAAATAGATACGTACACTACATACCAACAGTTCGTGAGATGGATGTTGCACAAACTTGAAAAAAACAAGAGAATCGTTATACCAGTCTGCGCGGTGAACAGGATACGCAAAGCCTTTCCCATAATCACTACTACATGCTTTAAATACCCAAGATACTAGGTGGAAGTCCCCCACACAGGGGGTGCCCTTGCAATTTCAGCTGTAGACTAATGATGCAACTATAATAATGATCCCCCCTCTCCCCGAACTTTTTTCAACACTCCTCGATGCTTGGGATTCTGGATAAACCACTGTGCTGACCCCTGACACAAAGCACCATCTCATCAGCCTGCTCCGCCTGGTAAGAATTACATTGGGCTCTCAATTCCACCACAGACACAAATCCAATCCTGTTCTGACACATCCTTTTGTCCACCCATCCAGTCAATGTCGTAAGTGTTGTTCGAACTCTTACTGTCTGATAGCACCCAAATAGTATTGTTTAGGCACCTCAAGTATTTTAATTATCGTTATGTGGAAGTAAATCAGACTGTTATGCAGGTTACCCTGTGTGTGACCTCGGTTCCTGCTCTCTGTCCTCCAGAAGTGCTCACTACACAAGTTGACTATCGAAAACCTCAATCTTCCATGCATGATGTAAAACCCCAGTTCGCTTGCTTCCTAGCCATTGTTTCATTCTCAATCTTCCTTTTGTGTGCAAATTGCACACCCAGTTCGAGTAGGATGTAGACCTTGAGGAACCAAGCTTTGTATCTTGGGCTGCTCGAATACTCAAATAGGCAAAGAAAAAGTCAAAGATGATGTA